>NC_084577.2:390000-395000 GCF_033978685.3 Nerophis lumbriciformis
TTCTTTAGATCCAGCAAATTACTCCATTTTTCTTTCGTTATTAATACGACTGCAGCGTGCGTCTCTTCTATCTAGTCCAGGGGTGTCAAACTCGTTTTAGATGGGGGGGGCAACATGGAGAAAAATCTACTCCCAAATGGGCCGGACTGGTAAAATCACAGCACGATAACTTAAAAATAAAGACTACTTCAGATTGTTTTCTTTGTTTTAAAATAGAAAAAGCACATTCTGAAAATGTACAAATCATAATGTTGTTGGTTTGTTTTTTTACCTTTATTTGTCGTTATTTATACTTTTTAAATAGATTATGTGATAATGTTCATCAGTCTACTTATTGGTGTTCATTTTTAATCTATCAAGATAAAAAAATGATATCAAAATCAAATTACAGGATGTTATTTATGTAGTTTGCTCATGTGGTTTATTTTTTTTTACATATGTAGCATCATCTACAAAGATACAAAGAATTGCTATTGTGACATCTAGTGGACGGATTTAGAACAGCAGTTTCTTTCATTCAAAAATTTCGGCTCATTTTTATACTTTGCAAACTCATCCGGGCCGTACGTTTGACACCCCTGATCTAGTCTGTCAGTGCGAACACAGCACATCTCTCTCTTTATGTCTCTGCTGCTCACTCAGGCACAATTTGCCCTCCTCTTCCTGCCCTGCTGATGTTATTTTTCACAAATATCTTTGCCTTATTGCAATAATTTTAGTGGTTTTGTTTATACTATAAAATAACCCTGTGTTTACTTTCTATTGGTCGCTACCAAAATTCGCAGTAGCAAAAGCAGAACAAACAGGCAACATAGAAGAGGACGCACAAGAGAAGAGAAGGATGTTGATCTTGGGACAATATTTTTTAAATGAAAATCCCAAACTAAAAAAAGATTGGGAAAAAATGTAACGCAAACTTGAAATCTACTCAGCGAGCTGGAGGTGGATTCGATCTCAATAAAGTAACCACTTGATTATCCTCTTTCTGTACCACGTCACAGTTCACGGAGCCATGACTCGGAAGGCATCGGTATTCCCCACAGGGTTCGACCTGTTTTTGGAGCCAATTATCGGGGACAAATATACTCTTAACGCACCTCAGACCACAGGAAAATCTTCTAGGACGATCTTATAAGACACGAGATGATCGGGTGTTTGCGGTCTTTGGTCGGAAGGGGGAAATTCGGGACAAAAACAGCCCAATTGTGGACGAGTTGAGGACATAAACGGGGTGGACTTAAACGGGTTCCACTGTATTGGACCTCTTTTTTCCTGCTCTTTTTTTAAAAGTTCAACTGAAATAAATATATGTGATAAAAAATATCTTAATGAATCCCTTTAAAGATTTGAAGTAAATATAACATCAAAATAAAGTACAATAAATAAAATAATTTTGGCAACAAATCCCTACTAATAATAAGCGAGTCCTTTAGGGAACATACAATCAAGCATCAATCTGGTGTTCAGTCCATCCAAGAATGCTTCGTTTTCTTTGCTTCTTTCCAGAACAAATACTGCCACAATCAGTCCGTGGGATTGGAATGTATCCGAGTCACCTTTTAAAGAAAGCAACCATTGACCGTGTTGCCAAGTGACAACACTCGTCAGAAGTCAAGGGACTTGCAGCTGGTAAAGAAAGTAAAGCCAGAGTGCAGATATGAAAGCAGGAAAGAGCGGCGAGATTTTCATCATCACATCACATGATGTTTTTTTAGAGACGTCTTCCAAAGGGCAACCCAGCAATCCGTAAAGAAAGGAATATCATTGTGATGTAGATGCTTCAGTAAGAGCTCTTAGGGCTGGACGCTTGGCCTCATTTCAGGACTAAAGTAGAAAGTTGAGCTTTCTCCTTCGTAACTGCAGAGCTCTCACTTAAAGCTCAATCTCAAAAGTCTTTTGCAGGTTGTTCGAAAACGGGTTGGCTGCTGCTGCTGCCGGAGTCTTGCTTCCAGGTGCCTGGGCTGCTGGTTTGGTCTCAAGCGCAGCCCACTTGGCCTCGAAACGGTCGTCATCTTTGGGATTACCGGTCACAGGGGCGGTCAGGTGGCTGCCCTCCGGTGGCCAACTGCTGGTACTGCTAGAGGTTCCATTGGGAAGGGCTGCTGTGGTGCCGCTGTGTGGTGGGAGACCATTTATGGCTGTTGAAAGGGGAGGAGTAGAGGAGAAAGGTGTGCAAAACCCACCCGTGGCACCAACTGCACAAGGTGCTCCTGAGTAAGAATGGTGGGTGCCCACTTTAGGCCCTCCGACGCCAGAGCCAATAGCACCTCCAGTGTTGGAAGAGCCTGAAGCCGTGCAGAAGACATTGGCCACCATTTGCGATGGAGTGATTCCCACCACGGGTACGCTAACATTAGGGTAGGTCATACTGTTGGCCAAGCCTGGGATGTACGTTTGCATGGGAACAAACGTCGGTTGGACAGGCTGACTAGGGAAGATCCCGACAGGAGCTGTAGTGGCATCGAAGGCCAAAGGAAAAGGCTGCATGGAGCTGGGGATGGAGCCTCGGTGCCCAGGGTGGGAGGGCTGCATCATTGGGGCTCCTGACATACTTGGACCAGACATTGTGGGGATGGACATAGAAGGCAAAGACATAGGAGGGCTAGAAATTGGAGGGCCGGGTATCAGGGGGACCGATGATATGGAAATTGGTGGAAGACACATTGGGGCAGGAGCTGAGGGGCCCGCTATGAGGGGTTTGATTGACACAGAAGCCTGACTGGATACAGATGGTGGCCCCGGGATGGTGGGGATGCTGGGGCCCGGTGGGGGCGTCTGCTGAGCCTTGACTGCCTTGGAGACTTCTTCTAGCCATCTTTCTGCCTCGGACGGCGTCCGTTTGTGTCCACTCTGCATCACCACGGAGACAGCAGGAGGAGAGTGGAGCGGAGGATCCGGCTGAACCCAAGATGGTGTAGCTATGAGGGGAAAAAGTAGAGCATTTAGAGCACTGAAACAGAACTCTACTGGGAGATGCTTGCTAATTACCCTGCATCGGTGCTGGTGGTGGGGGCAAAGCTGCGGGCACAACGCAGGTTGGCAGGCCACCCGCAGATGAACAGGGGTTGGAGAAAGGATCCTCAGAAGGCTTGGTGAAGGAGGCGTTGATCTGACAACACAGGGCATTGATGTCTCCCTCCCCTGGCAAGCACATGTCCATCTCCAGTACTAGCAGGAAAGGTACACATGAAGAAAGATGGGGAGAGGAGAAGGAATTTAAGGAAGCGTGTGGGCTGGAGCCTATCCCAGTTCATTTTGGACCAGAGGTACACCCTGTCCAGTCAACCTAACATTATACTGGGAGAAAACCTACACAAACAAGCAAGCCCTAACCACATTTCTACGGTGCTGTCCTGTTTCTTTGCATGGACTACAAACACTATGACTGACCTTCCCAAGAGCATTTAACAACTGAAACATGAGCAGAAAATAATAAAAAACTAATGTTTCAACTCACCAGGGTTCTTGGTCTCAAAGTCCGTTTTGCGTTGCAGTGTGGATGGCAGGTCATTGAGACGGAGTGACAGCTGCCTCTTGAAGGGGGAGTTTTTCTGACTGAGAGCTGGGAATCCTCGGAATGATCCTTGACGTACCAGTTGCTCGATTGGCGCATGGCGGCGGGGGATTGCGTGAGGCCCACCAGGTTCCGGCCGTTCCATCGGGGATGCTGCACCCTCGGGCGGGGAAGCAGTACCAGGGGGCAGGGCAGCATGAACTGAAGGCTGGTCTGGAGGAAAGAGAAGTGTAAATTCTTGGCCATAACCAAAAATGAGGAAACCGAAACACAGAAATAAATTATTATACAAATGATTATTACCATTGCAGTTATGGTTATGCCTGGGTACTAACCTCACTAAAATCAAGACATTGCAAATGCAGAAACTAATATTTACTCTTCAAAGAATAAAACAATCATAAAAGGTATGGAAATATTTATTTACCACTGGTATTACAAAAAAATTGATATATTTTACAATAATGAAATAATATTAGATAAGCCAAATACTAAATGGCGCCAGACAATGAGTCAACGCGCTCCAAAGAGTCAAGAAGAAGTATAGAGTGGGTTGTTCCACTGCAGCAAAACTAGACAGTGATTGGATAAAGCTAGGCTTTTTCCCACCCATCGGACGTTCAGCGTCTCTGGGAATCTATGGACAGTGGGCTGGCCTGGACACTGGGATGAATGGATGATCTGTCGGAGGCTGAATTCCTTTTCTGATTGACAGCGAAATGAGCAAATCCTCAAATCTTGAAATGTAAACCACCGTTGGAGCATTTTTCAAGTTTCATTCTGTTGTCTGAGGTTGAGTCTTGTTCACGAGTGAGGGAAGAGTGGATCGTGAGATCGATAGGCGGATCGGTGCGCCGTCTTCAGTAATGCGGAAGCTGTATCGATCCGTTGTGGTGAAGAAGGAGCTGAGCCGGAAGGCTAAGCTCTCAATTTACCGGTCGATCTACGTTCCCATCCTCACCTATGGTCATGAGCTTTGGGTTATGACCGAAAGGACAAGATCACGGGTACAAGCGGCCGAAATTAGTTTCCTCCGCCGGGAGGAGCTCAAAGTAAAGCTGCTGCTCCTCCACATCGAGAGGAGCCAGATGAGGTGGTTTGGGCATCTGGTCAGGATGCCAACCGAACACCTCCCTTGGGAGGTGTTTAGGGCACGTCCGACCGGTAGGAGGCCACGGGTAAGACCCAGGACACGTTGGGAAGACTATGTCTCCCGGCTGGTCCGGGAACGCATCGGGATCCCCCGGGAAGAGCTGGACGAAGTGGCTGGGGAGAGGGGAGTCTGAGTTTCCCTGCTTAGGCTGCTGCCCCCGTGACCAGACCTCGGATAAGCTGAAGAAGATGGATGGATGGATGTTTGAGGTTGACATGAAGAATTTTAGCATTCTTTCGGTGACCTTTTCTTCATTTGAAAACAACTTGCAACACATACTCGTGTTTCGCGTGCTTCTTGCTTACGTCATCACAACATCCTGTTTCTTCCTAA
>NC_084577.2:400000-412500 GCF_033978685.3 Nerophis lumbriciformis
CATTATCACCAGACCTATGTAAGCGTCAATATATACCTTCATGTTGCAGAAAAAAGACCATTTATTTTTTTAACCGATTTCCGAACTCTAAATGGGTGAATTTTGGCGAATTAAACGCTTTTCTATTATTCGCTCTCGGAGCGATGACGTCACATCGGGAAGCAATCCGCCATTTTCTCACTTTCGTCGGTGTGTTGTCGGAGGGTGTAACAACACCAACAGGGACGGATTCAAGTTGCACCAGTGGCCCAAAGATGCGAAAGTGGCAAGAAATTGGACGAAATTTGTTCAAAATACGAGGGTGTGGGGAAAGCCGACGAAATGGTCAGTCGTTTGTTCCGCACACTTTACCGACGAAAGCTATGCTACGACAGAGATGGCAAGAATGTGTGGATATCCTGCGACACTCAAAGCAGATGCATTTCCAACCATAAAGTCAAAGAAATCTGCCGCCAGACCCCCATTGAATCTGCCGGAGTGTGTGAGCAATTCAGGGACAAAGGACCTCGGTAGCACGGCAAGCAATGGCGGCAGTTTGTTCCCGCAGACGAGCGAGCTAAACCCCCTGGATGTCTTGGCTCACACCGTCCCTTATGCCACCGAAGATGATCAAGAGAAGAATATCGACCCTAGCTTCCCTGGCCTGCTGACATCAACTCCAAAACTGGACAGATCAGCTTTCAGGAAAAGAGAGCGGATGAGGGTATGTCTACAGAATATATTAATTGATGAAAACTTTATTCATTACTCGCGGTTTTACGTAAATTATTATACATGAACTGTGTTTACCAATAATTTAGCTTAAAAACCTTTTTTTCCCCCAATCATTCGAGTACATTCGGGTAGTCTTGTGTAATGCAGTATTTTGTGTCTACTTAGGTATGGTTAACCTGAGTGCTGAAATCGTGGAAACATATATGTTCTTAGCGCGCCTGAAATGGGCTGTCTGCACTCTCAAAGTGCATGTTGTTGCCAAATGTATTTCATATGCTGTAAACCTAGTTCATAGTTGTTAGTAATGATCTTATCAGACAGTGTTTAGCCGCTGAAATCAGAGTCTGAATCCGAGCTAATGTTGCTATACCTTGCTGTTTGTTTTGGCAGGGCCGGCCCGTGGCATAGGCCGTAGAGGCAAATGCTAAGGGCGCCGTCCATCAGGGGGCGCCACGCCAGTGCCACAAATGTTGGGAGAAAAAAAAAAAAGAAAAAAAGTTGGTACTATTATTTCTAAATACAAAAAATAATCCCACGTTAATTAAAATGCAAAGTAAAGCCTATTTAATAGAAATATTATTTGTTACAACATTACTTTCTTTCTTTAGTTTATTTGGAACATGAACACACTTACATCATAATACATCACACAATTTCATATCATTTCATTTGACATCATGCCCGAAAAGGAGTAGGAAGAAGCAAAGCTTATTTAATCCTACCTCTTTCCCACTTCAAAGTGTTTACAAATATATAGAATCCTTTACTGACCTTTTTATATAATAAAATAACATCTATGAGTTAGTATACAACAGTTTTGTAATATGTAATTAATTAATTAAGTCATTATTAACATACTGAGATGAAGAATATCTTATTTTCAATAAGGTTGAAAGTATTTCTCATAATTCTTCTTCTTTGTACTCTGTAAGCACTATTATTTTGAACAACCTCTTAAACTGGATCATATCAGTACAATTTTTAACTTTTTTACTTAATCTATTCCATAATTTAATTCCACATACTGATATGCTAAAAGTTCTAAGTGTTGTATGTGCATATAAATGTTTGTATTAGGTCTCTCTCAAGCAGGTGTTTTTTGTTTACATTGTTATTGCCTTCTGGTTAGCTAATGTTTGCCCTGCAGGTAATAGTCACTTTTCCACCCCTTTATATATTAGGTATAGTTGTAAGTAAAAAAAAAAAAAGGTCAAAGACAAAGCTATTCGGGTTCTTGTGAGTATATACACTTCACTGCCGATGTGGGGGGGCGCCACCTAAAATCTTGCCTAGGCCGCCAGATTGGTTAGGGCCGGGCCTGTGTATTGGCATCACTGTGTGACGTCACAGGAAAATGGACGGGTGTTTATAACGATGGTTAAAATCAGGCACTTTGAAGCTTTTTTTAGGGATATTGCGTGATGGGTAAAATTTAGAAAAAAACTTCGAAAAATAAAATAAGCCACTGGGAACTGATTTTTAATGGTTTTAACCCTTCTGAAATTGTGATAATGTTGCCCTTTAAACTAATGACGTTTTGCGGTCCAAACTGAAGACACCGGCGAGCCGAATTTGGCCCGTGGACCGTAGTTTGGACACCCCTGGTCTAGTCCTCCAGTGATAACAGTACATGGAAGAAACTCAAGTTATTTTCCACCATAATGGTGAGAATTAGTATCTTAGAAGCCGCTTCGCACTATGGGTAGACGACGAGAAAAGCGGTTGTGGTCATATCCCAAATCGAAACCAGAGCTAGCCATAGGTTGTGCATTTACTTCTGACTTTGACCAGAGACATTAGGAAAATAGGATTTTTTCGTAATAAATTTGTGTTGACCAGGACTAGTCGACATAAGCCTGTTTCCATCCGCTGTGCAACTTGGGCATTAAGAATGAAGTAGAGGATGTCACCCAAAAAAGGGACACAGTGTTCTCACCGAGTCTTTAAGAGCCATGAAGCAGTGGCACATCCATCGTCTGGTGGTCCCATCTCGGCAGATATAGGAGAAAGCCTTGTCATAGTTTCGATCAGGAGCGCAAAAGGACACCTTCTCTATGGTCTGGTCCACAATGAGGTCCTGGACAGAATACATAAGACAAGAGTTCATTAAACATTTCACACATATAATAAAAGTCGATTCAAATATGCTTTATGTCGGTGTTTTTCAACCACTAGTGTGCCGTGAGATTATGTAATTTCACCTATTTGGAGCGAAAATATTTTTTGCAAACCAGTAATTATAGTCTGCAAATGATGTGTTGTTGTTGAGTGTCGGTGCTGTCTAGAGCTCAGCAGAGTAACCGTGTAATACTCTTCCATATCAGTAGGTGGCAGCAGGTAGCTAATTGCTTTGTAGATGTCCGAAACAGTGGGAGGCAGTGTGCAGGTAAAAAGGTGTCTAATGCTTAAACCAAAAGTAGACAAAAGGTGAGTGCCCCTAAGAAAAGGCATTGAAGCTTAGGGAAGGCTATGCAGAACAAAACAAAGACTGAACTGGCTACAAAGTCAACAAAAACAGAATGCTGGACGACAGCAAAGACTTACTGTGGAGCAAAGACGGCGTCCACAATGTACAAACATGACATCACATGGCATGACAATCAACAATGTCCCCACGAAGATGGATAAAAACAACTGAAATATTCTTGATTGCTAAAACAAAGTAGATGCGGGAAATATTGCTCAAAGGAAGACATGAAACTGCTACAGGAAAATACCAAAAAAAGAGAAAAAGCCACCAAAATAGGAGCGCAAGACAAGAACTAAAACACTACACACAGGAAAACAGTAAAAAACTCAAAATTAGTCACGGGGTGATGTGACAGGTGGTGACAGTACACCTACTTTGAGACAAGAGCTACATTGATGCATGCTTGGTTATGGTTTAAAGTCATATCCAACAATTGCGACAACGACTTTTTACTGTCAACTGAGTTTAATTTTGTAATGATTTCTGCTGGTGGTGTGCCTTCGGATTTTTTCAACGCATAAAATGTGCCTTGGCTCAAAAACGGTTGAAAAACACTGCTCTGTGTAACGGTGGTGAAGCCAAAGCTGATGGCTTGACGACCATGCTAAAGGCTAAAGGCTACACCGTGACTCCAATTTGATCTGTTCCATGATCGTTTTTCATTGTCATAATTACATATCATTTTTATTGTAACATTTCAAACTTAGCTGATTACTAAGAACTGCTTTCCAGTTGTTATATTTTTGTTTTATTAAGTGTGTGAGGCATATTTAGGGCTATGCATTTGCAAACAAACAATGGCAATTAAAGAGAGATTGGAAGGGTTCTGAAGCTGAATCTAATCCAACTATTAAAACTATACATTTTATTGTAAATCAGAAATCAGAGGAGAATTAACATCAAGCTAGCGGAAGGGTTTCAAGGGGAAAGAGCGAGCCAATTTGAATGTGGACTCTTCAGACCACAGAATACTTTTTCACTTTGTATCAGTCCATCTTAGATGAGCTCAGGCCCCGCGAAGCCGACAGCATTTCTGGGTGTTGTTGATAAACGGTTTTCGCCTTGCATAGGAAAGTTTTAACTTGCACTTACAGATGTAGCGACCTATTGTAGTTACTGACAGTGGGTTTCTGAAGTGTTCCTGAGCCCATGTGGTGATATCCTTTACACACTGATGTCGCTTGTTGATGCAGTACAGCCTGAGGGATTGAAGGTCACTGCTTACGTGCAGTGATTTCTCCAGATTCTCAGAACCCTTTGATGATATTACGGACCGTAGATGGTGAAATCCCTAAATTCCTTGCAATAGCTGGTTGAGAAAGGTTTTTCTTAAACTGTTCAACAATTTGCTCACGCATTTGTTGACAAAGTGGTGACCCTCGCCCCATCCTTGTTTGTGAATGACTGAGCATTTCATGGAATCTACTTTTATACCCAATCATGGCACCCACCTGTTCCCAATTTGCCTGTTCACTTGTGGGATGTTCCAAATAAGTGTTTGATGAGCATTCCTCAACTTTATCAGTATTTATTGCCACCTTTCCCAACTTCTTTGTCACGTGTTGCTGCCATCAAATTCTAAAGTTAATGATTATTTGCAAAAACAAATGTTTATCAGTTTGAACATCAAATATGTTGTCTTTGTAGCATATTCAACTGAATATGGGTTGAAAATTATTTGCAAATAATTGTATTCCGTTTATATTTACATCTAACACAATTTCCCAACTCATATGGAAACGGGGTTTGTAATATAATACCGATATTAGACGAGTATTGGCCAACACCAATATTAATCTGTTACCATATCAGCACAAATTATAGCACTTTTTTTGTAGTGTGGAATGTTAGAAAAGGCTTGATCAAATGAAATGACTCAGAGAACAATGGTAGGCATGAAAAACACTAACCTACGTATCAACTCCAATTAACGTATGTGGCTTTGATGACATTGAATTGGTCATTTGTTTTAGGCAACGCCTTGTTGTCACATTCACAATCATTTGTTAATTTAAGCCTGTGACTCTCATGATGCAATAGGTTGAATGATGCAGACCCGCTTGTTACTGGATACTTTCTACTACGCTGCTGCCTTAGAGACTTTGTATGTGTAAGGAATATGCAACTATTTGATATTTGTTTTAAATTGCCAAAAGGCGTATTATAGACTGCAATATTGATCAAATAAGGGCACTTAGTACGTATATCTAGCTTGTGTGCTATGCCGTTGTGCAGTTGCTAGCTCCTAGTAGCCTATAGTCTACTATGTTTACCTTTTGTAAGTGACTTGTGTAAAATACAAGAAAAGACTACCCTTGTGTGCCTAATGGAGGACATTTAGATATTAACTGGCTGTCAAGCTTTGTACAAGTAAACACACCGCAAACCGATAGAGGGCGGGGTTAATCATCTTGCAATGCAGTCTGCTGAAAATGCTGGAAAGTGCCACTCTACATGGGGGCGGTATAGCTCGGTTGGTAGAGTGGCCGTGCCAGCAACTTGAGGGTTCCAGGTTCGATACCCGCTTCCGCCATCCTAGTTACTGCCGTTGTGTCCTTGGGCAAGACACTTTACCCACCTGCTCCCAGTGCCATCTACACTGGTTTGAAAATATAAATTAGATATTGGGTTTCACTATGTAAAGGGCTTTGAGTTACTAGAGAAAAGCGCTATATAAATATCATTCACTTCACTACATAGCAACTGGTCAAAGTTAGAATTGCCACAAGACACATACTTAGCACTCTATAGTGCATCGCCCCAATTCGTCACGTTTCATGCATCAGGTTATCCGCGACAAATGGGGCCATATGAATCTCCTTCATACTGTATATCGGAAATTTCCGATACATGCGAATACTTGTTTTTTTTTCCCCGGACCAGGACACTCCTATTAGAAAAATACGGGTCGGCTGGCCTTGACAAAAAAAGTGGCTCTTATTTATTTTCAGGAAGTTTTTAAATTTTTTTGCTAATGATCAAATACTTGACATATCATTTTCATGCCATGAAGCCATTGTCCCTGCTACCAGTAGCAAAAATGAAACCAACACTATTGACACTGGACCCTCTTAAATCTTGAGGATGTTTGCTCCACGTCTTCAAGGAAGGCTTTATTCAGCCTTGCCTTAGTGTCTACTGAGGACACTCCAAGGGGGGCATCGCTTTCTTGGGTGTATATTTAGGGGCCCCCGAGCTCACCTCTTTGCCTCTCCACAAAACAAAACAAGAGCTGAGAGGCGCATGAAAGGCACAAACGAACACACGCACACACATCCTCTTCTCCGACGAAAACAAAGGGAGGGGTGGATGAGGACAGGAACGAGAAGAGAAGGCCATTCACTGCAGCAAATTAGTGAATGAAGGGAGCCGCTGGTACCAAGGTGAAAGGCGGAGCAGAGGGTCTTCTTTTCAGGGAAATGACCGGTCATGTGATTTTTGCTTCAGATTCAATGGATCACCTCATATTATCAGGACACGCCTCCATATACAGACCATCTAACAGTGTTTTTCAACCACTATTTCACCTATTTGGGTTAGAAATATTTTTTGCAAACCAGTAATTATAGTCTGCAAATGATGTGTTGTTGTTGAGTGTCGGTGCTGTCAAGAGCTCGGCAAAGTAACCGTGTAATACTCTTCCATATCAGTAGGTGGCAGCAGGTAGCCAATTGCTTTGTATATGTCGGAAACAGCGGGAGGCAGTGTGCAGGTAAAAAGGTATCTGATGCTTAAACCAGAAATAAACAAAAGGTGAGTGCCCCTAAGAAAGGGCATTGAAGCTTAGGGAAGGCTATGCAGAACGAAACTAAAACTGAAATAGCTACAAAACAAACAAAAACAGAATGCTGGACGACAGCAAAGACTTACTGTGGAGCAAAGACGGCGTCCACAAAGTACATCCGAACATGACATGACAATCAACAATGTGAAGTGAATTTACTTCACTATGTAAAGCGCTTTGAGTCACTAGAGAAAAGCGCTATATAAATATAATTCAAATGACATGACAATCAACAATATCCCCACAAAGAAGGATAAAAACAACTGAAATAGTCTTGATTGCTAAAACAAAGTAGATGCGGGAAATAGCGCTTAAGGAAGACATGAAACTGCTACAGGAAAATACCAAAAAAAAGAGGAAAAGCCACCAAAATAGGAGCGCAAGACAAGAACTACAACTATACGCACGGGAAAACACCAACAAATTCAAAATAAGTCACGGCGTGATGTGATATTGATTGATTGCTATATTGAGGCATGGTTGGTGGTTATGGTTTAAAGTCATACCCAACAATTGCGACAACGACTTTTTACCGTCAACTGAGTTTCGTTTTTTAATGATTTCTGCTGGTGGTGTGCCTCCAGATTTTTTCAACGCATAAAATGTGCCTTGGCTCAAAAAAGGTTGAAAAACACTGCTATATGTAACGGAGGGGGAGCCAAAGCTACTGAACTGGCTACAAAATAAACAAAAACAGAATGCTGGACGACAGCAAAGACTTACTGTGGAGCAGAGAAGGCGTCCACAAAGTACATCCGAACATGACATGACAATCAACAATGTCCCCACAAAGAAGGATAAAAACAACTGAAATATTCTTGATTGCTAAAACAAAGTAGATGCGGGAAATAGCGTTTAAGGAAGACATGAAACTGCTACAGGAAAATACCAAAAAAAAAGAGGAAAAGCCACCAAAATAGGAGCGCAAGACAAGCACTACAACTATACGCACGGGAAAACACCAACAAATTCAAAATAAGTCACGGCGTGATGTGACAGTACACCTACATTGAGACAAGAGCTATATTGAGGCATGACTGGTGGTTATGGTTTAAAGTCATACCCAACAATTGCGACAACGACTTTTTACCGTCAACTGAGTTTCGTTTTTGAATGATTTCTGCTGGTGGCGTGCCTCTAGATTTTTTCAACGCATAAAATGTGCCTTGGCTCAAAAAAGGTTGAAAAACACTGCTATATGTAACGGAGGTGGAGCCAAAGCTACTGAACTGGCTACAAAATAAACAAAAACAGAATGCTGGACGACAGCAAAGACTTACTGTGGAGCAAAAACAGCGTCCACAAAGTACATCCGGACATGACATGACAATCAACAATGTCCCCACAAAGAAGGATAAAAACAACTGAAATATTCTTGATTGCTAAAATATGCGGGAATATCGCTCAAAGGAAGACATGAAACTGCTACAGGAAAATACCAAAAAAAAGAGGAAAAGCCACCAAAATAGGAGCGCAAGACAAGAACTAAAACTATATGCACGGGAAAACAGCAAAAAATTCAAAGTAAGTCACGGCGTGACGTGACATTTTGTGACAGTGCACCTACTTTGAGACAAGAGCTATATTGATACATGGTTGGTTATGGTTTGAATTCATATCCAACACTTGCAACAATGACTTTTTACTGTCAAATGAGTTTAATTTTTTAATGATTTCTGCTGGTGGTGTGCCTCCAGATTTTTTCAACGCATAAAATGTGCCTTGGCTCAAAAAAGGTTGAAAAACACTGCTATATGTAACGGAGGTGGAGCCAAAGCTACTGAACTGGCTACAAAACAAACAAAAACAGAATGCTGGATGACAGCAAAGACTTACTGTGGGGCAAAAACAGCGTCCACAAAGTACATCCGAACATGACATGACAATCAACAATGTCCCCACAAAGAAGGATAAAAACAACTGAAATATTCTTGATTGCTAAAAGATGCGGAAATATCGCTCAAAGGAAGACATGAAACTGCTACAGGAAAATACCAAAAAAAAGAGGAAAAGCCACCAAAATAGGAGCGCAAGACAAGAACTAAAACTATATGCACGGGAAAACAGCAAAAAATTCAAAATAAGTCACAGCGTGATGTGACATTTTGTGACAGTGCACCTACTTTGAGACAAGAGCTATATTGATGCATGGTTGGTTATGATTTGAATTCATATCCAACAATTGCAACAATGACTTTTTATTGTCTACTGAGTTTCATTTTTTTTATGATTTCTGCTGGTGGTGTGCCTCCAGATTTTTTCAATGAAAAAAATGCGCCTTGGCTCAAAAAAGGTTGAAAAACAATGTTCTAACATACACGCTGTTGTGTGTGCAGTAAATGTGACTCATCAGAATACAACATGGCGACGTGACTCTTGGCGTCTCAAAAGGGGTTGAACTTTCTTTTCCCATTTGTGCACCATTGAAGTCATGTTGTCGCGCTGTCCTTTCAGAGTTCAGCACTTAGTCACTGATGGAGACCAAGGTCATGAGACTCATACTTCACATATAAAACCACTTTGTACCGTTGTCGCTTTAGAAAAGAGGTTTAAGGCCACCTTTAGATACTTGTATGTGGTTTTAACTAAGAGCACATCGTGCCAAACTCATAGCCCGGGGGGCCAGATTTGGCCCGCTACATCATTTTATATGGCCCGCAAAAGCCTGGAAAAATATGCATTGAAAACGTACTTTCTTATGTAATCTGTAAAAATGAATAGGTACCTGATTTGGTACTTTTATAGCTGTCGACCAAATTCCTTACCGATTCACGTAAAATCAAATGGTACTTTATTATGATACTTTTGTTGCCTGTTAGAAAGCTTTCAAAAGTCAGGCTCCGCTCTTCAAAATGCACTAGCTCAATGCTAATTTACATGGGATATGCCATATACATCCTACTGATTAGCATTAACAATTTTACATGGCAATTTCAAAACCTCCAAAGGTGGTAATCAAAACTACTACTAAGATGCACGCTTGCACTAGACTGGCACACTCAACTCAATGGCAAAGACTACTTTCTGACTACTGAAATTAATACAATGCACCATACAGTTATCATTATCAGCTCAGTGTTAAATGTTAAATAGTAATGTATTGACATTTTATATCCTTAACATTTATTAATACGTAACACACAAACATACCGAAAATTGGTACTGTTAACTAATGGTATCGATTCCCAGGTACTGGGATTTGGTACCATAGCTGTTCCAATGTGAAAGGTACGCATCCCTAATCATCTTGGTATTGTTAAGTACTGTTATCGAGTCCCAAGTACTGGGAATTGGTACCGTATCTGTTCAAATGTGATAGGTACCCATCCCTAATCATGAAGCGACTATACATTAATATTAGAGATGTCCGATATTCCGATATTGTCCAACTCTTAATTACCGATTCCGATATCAAGCGATACCGATATATACAGTCGTGGAATGAACACATTATTATGCCTAATTTTGTTGTGATGCCCCGCTGGATGCATTAAACAATGTAACAAGGTTTTCCAAAATAAATCAACTCAAGTTATGGAAAAAAAATGCCAACATGGCACTGCCATATATTTATTATTGAAGTCACAAAGTGCATTATTTTTTTTAACATGCCTCAAAACAGCAGCTTGGAATTTGGAACATGCTCTCCCTGAGAGAGCATGAGGAGGTTGAGGTGGGCGGGGTTGAGGTGTGGGGTAGCGGGGGGTGTATATTGTAGCGTCCCGGAAGAGTTAATGCTGCAAGGGGTTCTGGGTATTTGTTCTGTTGTGTTTATGTTGTGTTACGGTGCGGATGTTCTCCCAAAATGTGTTTGTCATTCTTGTTTGGTGTGGGTTCACAGTGTGGCGCATATTTGTAACAGTGTTAAAGTTGTTTATACGGCCACCCTCAGTGTGATCTGTATGCTGTTGACCAATTATGCTTGGCATTCACTTGTGAGTGTGTGAAAAGCCGTATATTTTATATGACTTGTCCGGCACGCAAAGGCAGTGCATTTAAGGTTTATTGGCGCTCTGTACTTCACCCTACGTCCGTGTACACGGCGGCGTTTTAAAAAGTCATAAATTGTACTTTTTGAAACCGATAATTTCCGATATTACATTTTAAAGCATTTATCGACCGATCACATCGGCAGTCCGATATTATCGGACATCCCTAATTAATATTCATTATTACAGCCATAACTGCATTGTGGTCCTCAATGAACACGAGTTTGACACCCCTGATATTATTTGCATATCTGGCCGGCAACCGCTGCTCGTTGACTATGTTGATACAGTTTTCGTAAGTAATCCGTTCCCAAAAGTCCAACGAAAAACGGAATCGTGCCAAAACTGAAACAATTTTTCCCCAAAAGAAAAAATCCAAATCCAATTACTCTGTATCCGACATCCAAAAATATGACATCATGGGTGGGGTAGGAAAAATAACATTTAGACATACACTCAAAACATAAAACTGTTGGTATATATATTATTTTAAAAGTGGTGCTTGGGGGTGGTAGAGGGTGTGAGGTTGTGTGTCGTATGTATGTGTGTGTATGTATGTATGTGTGTGTGTGTGTGTGTGTGTGTGTGTGTGTGTGTGGCCTTCCAACAATATGAGAAGAAAGACCGTAAAGGGCTCCTCCATTGAACTCACTCCCTCTTTTATTCTCTGCCGCTCTTTAGTCTGATCCACTTTCAAAAGAGCCCCCGGTGAGCTGCACTCCCACTGGGGAGGCCTCTTAGTCGCCAGACATTCCTCAAGTGCAAGTTTATGTCTGCGCTCCTCTGTCGCCTTCCTTCTATACGGCGTGCTTTTCACACTGAAATGGAAAAGTACCACAATAAGACACTAGGGGCCTAAACTAAACTAAAGGTTTACGTCAGTGGTTCTTAACCTTGTTGGAGGTACCGAACCCCACCAGTTTCATATACGCATTCACCCAACCCTTCTTTAGTGAAAAAAATATGTATATATATATTTTTTCAAATTCAAGAAAAAGTTATGTTTTTTTACTGGTGCACAAAATGAACTGTGCATGAACATCACCTTGTTCAAAGAACAAAACTAGGGATGTCCGATAATGGCTTTTTGCCGATATCCGAAATTGTCCAACTCTTTAATTACCGATACCGATATCAACCGATACCGATATCAACCGATATATACAGTCGTGGAATTAACACATTATTATGCCTAATTTGGACAACCAGGTATGGTGAAGATAAGGTACTTTTAAAAAAATTAATAAAATAAAAGATAAATAAATTAAAAACATTTTCTTGAATAAAAAAGAAAGTAAAACAATATAAAAACAGTTACATTGAAACTAGTAATTAATGAAAATTAGTCAAATTAACTGTTAAAGGTTAGTACTATTAGTGGACCAGCAGCACGCACAATCATGTGTGCTTACGGACTGTATCCCTTGCAGACTGTATTGATATATATTGATATATAATGTAGGAACCAGAATATTAATAACAGAAAGAAACAACCCTTTTGTGTGAATGAGTGTAAATGGGGGAGGGAGGTTTTTTGGGTTGG
>NC_084577.2:415000-465000 GCF_033978685.3 Nerophis lumbriciformis
ATATAAAATAAATACTTGAATTTCAGTGTTCATGTATTTACACATATACACACACATAACACTCATCTACTCATTGTTGAGTTAAGGGTTGAATTGTCCATCCTTGTTCTATTCTCTGTCACTATTTTTCAAACCATGCTGAACACCCTCTCTGATGATGCATTGCTGTGTGGCACGCACAAAAGTGCTTTCATCAAATGCACTAGATGGCAGTATTGTCCTGTTTAAGAGTGTCACAACATTGCTGTTTACGGCAGACGAACTGCTTTACGGTAGACGAAAACGTGACTGCTGTTGTTGTGTGTTGTTGCCGCGCTGGGAGGACGTTAATGAAACTGCCTAACAATAAACCCACATAAGAAACCAAGAACTTGCCCTCCATCATTCTACAGTTATAACGTGATTGGGCAGGTACGCTGTTTATATTGTGGGAAAGCGGACTCAGGTCCGCCTGAATTTCGGGAGATTTTCGGGAGAAAATGTGTCCCGGGAGGTTTTCGGGAGAGGCGCTGAATTTCGGGAGTCTCCCGGAAAATCCGGGAGGGTTGGCAAGTATGGCTACTGTAGTGATGGACGATTCTGTATTTTTTTCTAACCTTTACTGGGCCAAGGCCAGGCCCACCCCTCCAGTTTTGCACGAAGAAGCGCATGTGACATATATCTCTGTCGAATGACAGGGAGCTTCATATGAAATTTTACCTCAAACGTATTCCTAGCCGCATACTTCTCCGCCAGTGCTAAGACTATAATAGCACATCTCCCCACATAGTCCAATTGGACACCGAGGTGCACAGCATCAGTGCTTGCTTTAAAAGGCGGCAGTACAGGGTTGGAACCCCGGTCCGAGTCGAGTTTTAATGATTTTTTTGCACCAATGTATTTTGTTTTTGTACAAAACATGCATCAAATTAAATTCAAGTTTAATTAAAAAAGTACAAAAATCGTTTGCCAAAATTCTGTAACTGGGTGGCCCCAAATTAAATTCCGCTTAAAGGGGAACATTATCACAATTTCAGAATGGTTAAAACCATTAAAAATCAGTTCCCAGTGGCTTATTATATTTTTCGAAGTTTTTTTCAAAATTTTACCCATCACGCAATATCCCTAAAAAAAGCTTCAAAGTGCCTGATTTTAACCATTGTTATAAACACCCGTCCATTTTCCTGTGACGTCACATAGTGAAGCCAACACAAACAAACATGGCGGAAAGAACAGCAAGCTATAGCGACATTAGCTCGGATTCAGACTCGGATTTCAGCGGCTTAAGCGATTCAACAGATTACGCATGTATTGAAACGGATGGTTGTAGTGTGGAGGCAGGTAGCGAAAACCAAATTGAAGAAGAAACTGAAGCTATTGAGCCATATCGGTTTGAACCGTATGCAAGCGAAACCGACACGACAGCCAGCGACACGGGAGAAAGCGAGGACGAATTGGGCGATCGCCTTCTAACCAACGATTGGTATGTGTTTGTTTGGCATTAAAGGAACCTAACAACTATGAACTAGGTTTACAGCATATGAAATACATTTGGCAACAACATGCACTTTGAGAGTGCAGACAGCCCAATTTTCATCAATTAATATATTCTGTAGACATACCCTCATCCGCGCTCCTTTCCTGAAAGCTGATCTGTCCAGTTTTGGAGTCGATGTCAGCAGGCCAGGGAAGCTAGGGTCGATAGGGGGTTTAGCTCGCTCGTCTGCGGGAACAAACTGCCGCCATTGCTTGCCGTGCTACCGAGGCCCTTTGTCCCTGAATTGCTCACACACTCCGGCAGATTCAATGGGGGTCTGGTGGCAGATTTCTTTGACTTTATCATTGGAAATGCATCTGCTTTGAGTGTCGCAGAATATCCACACATTCTTGCCATCTCTGTCGTAGCATAGCCTTCGTGGGTAAAGTGTGCGGAACAAACGTCCAATTTCTTGCCACGTTCGCATCTTTGGGCCACTGGTGCAACTTGAATCCGTCCCTGTTCATGTTGTTACACCCTCCGACAACACACCGACGAGGCATGATGTCTCCAAGGTACGGAAAACAGTCGAAAAAATGGAAAATAACAGAGCTGATATGACTCGGTGTTTGAGAAAATGGCGGATTGCTTCCCGATGTGACGTCATCGCTCCGAGAGCGAATATTAGAAAGGCGTTTAATTCCCTAAAATTCACTTAAAGTTCGGAACTCGGTTAAAAAAATATATGGTCTTTTTTCTGCAACATCAAGGTATATATTGACGCTTACATAGGTCTGGTGATAATGTTCCCCTTTAATTTGCTAAATTTAACAAAAATGTAAGAAAAATGTTGTATGAATAACGACAGGTAATTTTGTACCTTCCCTCAGATGTTGTTCCTGGTGTAGATACATCAATTCGTACCAAATACATCACAATTATTGGGGTATGAATATGACAAAATATTTTCTTACCTTTGTTTTATCATCGACCACTCGGAGTCCATCTGCGGAAACCCACAAAACCGCCTTCACTGTCTTTTTCCCGCTCTGTTGCGACAAAACAAAATGACAGAAGAGTCAATCATCCACAGCATCACAGGAGACTCGAGTACAAAACAATCCCGGTCTTCGTACTCTCGACTTTTTTGCCAAAGATTTGCCTTCTCGGTTATCGTACGGAAAAACATTGATTGATTGATTGAGAAGTGTATTGACATCTTAAATAATTGAATCCATGTAATGCTTTAAAAAGGCAAATGGATGGCACAAAAAGCCAAAAGGCTTGTTTCCATTGTGGTCCATTACATTTTCATCACATTTGATACATACAATAATAAAAGATATATAACCTGTAACATGTATATAAAAAAATTGATAAATTATGTACATATACACGGTATACATGTCAGGTGATTTAAAAACAATATATACAAAAACTGGAGGGGGTGTATACACTATGTACATGACACTATGTACATGACTATGCACATGTTGACTCCAAGAGTGTGCAAAACAGAATGAGAAAATATGCATACACTATAACCACATATCAACCTGTTTAGATGCTTCGAAGAGTTGCTGGGGATCAATTTTGGTTCAGATCAAGTAGAGATTGAGCTGAGCCATGATTTTATGGCAGTTTTAAAATTTAGTAGGGAAGTTCGAATTTTAAGGTCTGTTGGTAGTGCATTCCACTATGTGGTGGCAAAATAGTAGAATGCATTTTTTTCCCATTAGAGTCTTGAATTTGGGGGGGACAAGGTCTGAGGAACACCCTCTGGTGTAGTATCTGTGTAGCATCAATAGTGAAATAGTTCGACAGGTACTTTGGGACAGATTCTCTGAGTATTTTGAATACCAGATTCCGTTGAATCGTTGTGCCTTTATTTGCAAAATAAGCCCCCATGGGGCCAAAGAAAGTTCCAAGTGCTAGCACCGTGAAAAATAAGGTGAGAAACACTATTGAGTTCAAGAATACGATGCAGTCTTCATCTGACCTTTCGGAATGGATTACTAACACAAACCGAGGTACCACTGTAAACTTGATTAGTGCGCTCATTCTTGTGATGATGTAATCAACAAGGTATTACTAGGATGTAAGTCACCTGGTTTAAAAAGAGTAAACTCTGGTCTTCTAGAAATGAGTCAGGGAAACAAAAATAGTAGTCTTCGTAGCAGTGTGCACCAGTACAGAGCCCTAGTTATTGCATAATCCCATTGAGAGAACGGAAGCAGAAATGGAAGAGAGGAGCTAAATGAGGAGGTGGTGCAGGGATTTTCAATAAGGGACAAGCGGTCAATTACATAAAATGGTTGACAGAGAGACAAAATAGGTAAGAATGTACATTCCACACAGTGATGGATCTTGCTTGTCAGCAGAAACAACAACACACTCCATATCTCCAGACAATATCGGAGTATACTTTATTTCCCTTCAACACCACAGAAAACTCCCTGATCTTATTTTCTGCTCTGTTGGGAATTGCAGGGTGAAACTGTCCGAAAGAAGGTAATTACCGAGTATGGCATGTGTGAGTGTGGATTTATACGTTGCAGTACAACCTGCTGTAAATCCCTGCATTGCAGCACAGAATCACCGGCCACAACATTAGGTACGACTGTGAGCTGATACAAAGAACAACAACAGCGATACCGTTTATCCATGAGTAGGGATTGGTACCGTTCAAATTTGAACCAATACGGTACCAATTCCCGGTACTTGGGATTCGATACCATCACTCAACGGTACCAATTTTCAGTACTTTTCTGTGTGTTGTATGACAAATATTGTTTTTGATGATAAAATAAATGTTTTATTGTAAGATTTAAAATGAGCTGATTATTAGAACTGCTGTCCAATTGTTATATATTGGTTTTATTATCACACTTCTGTGTCTCAATTACAGCTGCAAGTCCAGTACATTAGATAGCAGTAGTGTATAGTTTATGGTGTGTTGGTTGCACCCCAGAAAGTGTTAATACTGTAAGTATTGTACTTATTACACAGCAGCTGTTTGATTGTAACATACATCTTAGTTGTAGCTATCGTTAACACATTTGGAGGAGTTGAAATCGCCATGCAAAATCGCTAATGCTACTTTATTTAAGTTGGAACCTTTTTTGAGTGAATTTCTTAGTTTTCTTAGAAATTGCAACACGACCTAATGCAGTGGTTCTTAACCTGGGTTCGATGAGTCGGCCTCAGGGGTTCGGCAGAGCCTCCGCCGCGGAGGTCAGGACACACCCGACTCATCGTGTAAATAAGATCTTCTCCCTGTCGGCGTATTATGGATACCCCCAAACAATGTTCCCTCTAAATTTTCCATATGTGTGAGCAAACGCAAAAACTCCTTGAGCATTCGGTGGAGCACATGTGAGCGACGTCAGACGTGCACATGCACTGAGGTCACACCTGCGTCACACCTGTCTCAGACCTGACTAAATAAGTTCAATGTTTTATTATTATAATCAAATGACAGCAGTCATTTCCATGAGATTATTTTCAATATAAGTGTTTTGGCCCACTTACAATGACTATAACATATTGTTTTTCATGAGCTGTGTACTAGTATTATATGTCTGGGTGGGGGGTCCTGCTTTGGAAATAATGTGTACCCCTTTCAGATATCGCATTTAGTTCCCACTAAAACATTCACATGTTACACAATGAGATGTAAACATGGGATTATGTGTACATTCCTGTAACAATCTGTTTGCAAAATATATCTTTATTAGTATTTCTTTGATATAACATCATTTTATGATTGCGGTTCGGGTTCGGTGAATGCGCATATGAAACTGGTGGGGTTCGGTACCTCCAACAAGGTTAAGAACCACTGACCTAGTGGTAATCTGGCTGTGTGACGTCACAACCAGTCGTGACGTCACACGCTACCGTAAGGTGGCACCGTTGGAATCTACGTGAATCGATGTCGGGTAGGACCGGCGGGATTCAGTCTGTGTCAAAAAAATACTGGATTTGGTACTCATTCCTATCCATGCGCGAGATCGGCCGATACCGATCACATGTTAACTGTAAATCATTTTTCTGTGTATTTATGGTGAGCGCTATTTACAGTTTAACAATATCAACACACAATTTAAACTAGTTCCTTCATCTCTTCTATTTTTACTTACGATTGTTTAGCGAAACAAAGTCAATAGTACATAATAACTAAGCAAAAGCAAAAACTACAATCTACCACTCATCTATATCCTTTGGTTTTTGCCCTCAAAATATTCCCTGAGTTTGTAAACATGAACAAAAACAGCAAAAAAAATATTTTGAGAGAATAAAAATATTGATATCATCACTTTAATATCGATTATATACTGACACTACACTTAGTACTGTGACATTGCTGACACACCAACAGTTGTATTATCCTCTCTGTAACTCTTATTAATCAACTTATCAATAACTGCTTACTTTCTGCTGCATCGTGGTTCCATCTCCACTTCTTAAAGTTTACGAGGCATTTATTTATTCTGTTGTTTCTAGCTAGCTTAGCGGCTAGTTTGCTCTTGGTGTGTAACATGTTTAGCTTTGTGCCCCAATGATAACGGTTCTCAATGATACTTAAGGTACTAAGAAAATCTGTTAATTTGCCGCAATGGAGGTCAATCAATCAATGTTTATTTATATAGCCCTAAATCACAAGTGTCTCAAAGGGCTGCACAAGCCACAACGACATCCTCGGTACAGAGCCCACATAAGGGCAAGGAAAAACTCACCCCAGTGGGACGTCGATGTGAATGACTATGAGAAACCTTGGAGAGGACCGCATATGTGGGTAACCCCCCCCCCCCCCCCCCTAGGGGAGACCAAATGCAATGGATGTCGAGTGGGTCTGACATAATATTGTGAGAGTCCAGTCCATAGGTGATTATTATTAGGTTTGGGGAGCGGCTCCACACAGTGTATGGAAACACATAATTAGCTGCTAGCTTTAATGTGGGCCAGGGGACTGAAAATAAATACAGTGTCAGCCAGAGGGATCTGCGTTTGTGATCGACATTAAAAGGCATTAATTGGCAATTGCCATCAAATACTTTTTCACAAAAATCGTCCAATACGGATCCGTGGGCACATCCATAGTCTAAAGGTGGTCTGAACGTCATCATCTAATTTGCATAATGACATATCCTTTTTATGGACTCTTATAAGAGACAAGTGAGCAAAAAAAGTAGAAAAGCAAAACAAGTATGTTTCGAAACAGCTGCTTGTTGTGAAGAGCAATACGTGCTTTCATTTTATAATCTCGAACAGGACCAATTAAAGCTAGAGTGGTGAAACCAACCTCTAGAGCAGTGGTTCTCAACCTTTTTTCAGTGATGTACCCCCTGTGAACAATTTTTTCATTCAAGTACCCCCTAATCATAACAAAGCATTTTTGGTTGAAAAAAAGAGATAAAGAAGTAAAATATAGCACTATGTCTGTCAGAGTTTGTTGGATACGAACCCCAAGATGCAGAGAAGGCGGAAGGCATGATTTAATTATACACTAAGGCAAAACAACAAACGAAAAGGTAACAAAAGGCGCGCACAAGGCGGAGAACAAACTTGGCTATGAACTAAAATAGCACAGAGGCTAACTGTGGACAAGAAACCAAAAACACTTACTGTGACACGAAGGAACTAGGACATGAGCAGAGTGAAACCAAAAGTAGACAGAGCTACAACGACAAGTATTAAGAACAACGACACGACAGGTAGGAACGACAATGATCCAGCAATGACTGGAGGAGAAGGCAGGTTTAAATAGTAGCTGGCTGATTGACACCAGGTGTGGCCAGGTGCCAATCAGCCACAGCTGAGGGGAAGCAGCACTCAGGAAATGAAGACAAAATAAAAGCGCTGACAGGAAACTAAGACAAACACAGAGAAAAAACTAAAACAGTCAAACTGTCAGGGACAAGCCTGACAATGTCATCCGTTTCTGATGTATTAAATTGTATAACAGTGCAAAATATTGCTCATTTGTTGTGGTCTTTCTTGAACTATTTGGAAAAAAAAGATATAAAAAGAACTAAAAACTTGTTGAAAAATAAACAAGTGATTCCATTATAAATAAATATTTCTACACATAGAAGTAATCATCAACTTAAAGTGCCCTCTTTGGGGATTGTAATAGAGATCCATCTGGATTCATCAACTTAATTCTAAGCATTTCTTCACAAAAAAAGAAATCTTTAACATCAATATTTATGGAACATGTCCACAAAAAAATCTATCTGTCAACACTGAATATTGCATTGTTGCATTTCTTTTCACACTTCTTTTTGACAGACATTTAAAAAAATCTCACGTACCCCTTGGCATACCTTCAAGTACCCCCAGGGGTACGCGTACCCCCATTTGAGAACCACTGCTATAGAGGTCTGAATACTCCCTAAGTTGTCAACACAGTAGAAGCATTTAAAACTAATTTGTTTTCTCTAGCCCAGTGTTTTTCAACATTTTTTCAGCCAAGGCACATTTTTTGCGTTGAAAAAATGCGGAGGCACACCACCAGCGGGAATCATTAAAAAACAAAAAACAGTTGACAGTGAAAAGTCGTTGTCGCAATTGTTGGCTATAACTTTAAAGCATAACCAAGCATGCATCACTATAGCTCTTGTCTCAAAGTAGGTGTACTGTCACAACCTGTCACATCACACCCTGACTTATTTTGAGGTTTTTGCTGTTTTCCTGTGCGTAGTGTTTTAGTTCTTGTCTTGCGCTCCTATTTTGGTGGCTTTTTCTCTTTTTGGGGGGGTATTTTCCTGTAGCAGTTTCATGTCTTCCTTTAAGCGATATTTCCCGCATCTACTTTGTTTTAGCAATCAAGAATATTACAGTTGTTTGTATCCCTCTTTGTGAGGACATTGTTGATTGTCATGTCATGTTCGGATGTGCATTGCCTTTGCTCCACAGTAAGTCTTTGCTGTCGTCCAGCATTCTGTTTTTGTTTACTTTGTAGCCAGTTCAGTGCATAGCCTTCCCTACGCTCTAATGCCTTTTCTTAGGGGCACTCACCTTTTGTTTAGATAGACAGCACAGACACTCAACAACAACACATCATTTGCAGACTATAATTACTGGTTTGCAAAAAAGATTTTTAATCCAAATAGGTGAAATTAGATCATCTCCGACGGCACACCAGACTGTATCTCACGGCAGCGGCACAGTGGTTGAAAAACACTGCTCTAAACCTTTAAATAGACCCCGCTTTTAGACCAGTTGATCTGCCGTTTCTTTTCTGCCCCCTTCTCCTTTGTAAAGAGGGGGGGGCACAGATTCGGTGACCACAGATGAGGCGCTCGCTGTCCAAAGTCGGGACCCAGGGTGGACCACTCATCTGTGCATCAGTTGGGGACATCTCTGCACTGCTGACTTGTCTCCGCTCAAGATGATCTCCTGCTGGCCCCACTATGGACTGGACTCTCACACTATTATGTTAGATCCACTATGGACTGGACTCTCACACTATTATGTTAGATCCACTATGGACTGGACTCTCACAATATTATGCTAGATCCACTCGACGTCCATTGCACCGGTCCCCTCCAAGGTTTCTCATTGTCATCCCATTGGGTTGAGTTTTTTCTTGCCATATGTGGGATCTGAGCCGAGGATGTCATTGTGGCTTGTGCAGCCCTTTGAGACACTTGTGATTTAGGACTATATAAGTAAACATTGATTGATTGATTGAACACTGATACGTCCTGCTACGTCTTCTTATTCTCTGGCAGACTAGGTGGTGTGAGGTGTGTTAAAAAGCGGAGTAACGATTCCATCTACTGTACAGAGTTGTAACAACAAGCTACATTCACGTAGGGTCCCTTTTATAATATGTTTGTGGGCGAGGGGGAACAGGTAGCGGCAAAATGTCAAAAAAAGATCAAATAAATGTAATGGAAACGCTGCAGTACTACCCTGTGAGTGTGCACATCTGCTTGTGATACTCACAACTTTCAGCTTCTTCACTGCCTCCTCGCACACATGCATGCCTCTGGACTCCTCCACCTCCACCAAGCCCAGGTACTGCAGGAAAAAAAAGGGACATGTTTATTTGATAACGTATATTTCACACTGGAGTCTAGAGAGATAACAGTTGTTTGCTATCAGTCACTTCTACGAGTAGTATAAATAAACCTGATCGATTTAGGGCTATATAAATAAAATAAACATTGATTAGTCAGTAATACACAGTGGTGGTGGATTTAAAGTGTGCGAGAGCTAATAAGGATAACAGGAAGTACTCTTAATTTGTCTTGCCAGTGCTTACTAAATTAGATTATCCTGTAGAAAAACGACGTAAGTAAAATCCCTCAAAATAACTATTTTTTCAACTGTAAACTAGTGATTTTCAAAGATGTTCGTAGTCGTTTACTTAAGTGAAATATATGAAAAGTGGTCAAATAAAATTGTAAATGCTAATCGCTAGCGAGAATATAAGATTTTCAATGTAAATTAGCATCAAGCTAGCGAACAGCTCAATTTTTGTTTCATCTGACATCACATGGACAAAGATAAAACTTTCTGGAGGAAAGTTCTGTGGTCAGATGTAACAAAAATTGAGCTGTTTGGCCACAATACCCAGCAATATGTTTGCTGGGTATTGTATATATATATATATATATATATATATATATATATACACATGTCAAAGATACATTATTTGCTTATCTCTTTGCTTATGTTCAGTTTTACAGTGATTTAAAGTATGGAAAAAGTGGAAAACAGGGGAGTATACTTGGAGCTGATTGTCTCATCTGTAGGGATGTAAATCGTTGGGATTGTATCAATACTGATATTGGTATTTATCCATAATGTTATCGCTACTATATTTAATTTGTGTAATTAAATATGTGAAATGGTTTGTTAAGACAAGAAGCTGTACATCACCAACATCATGCAAAAGCAGGGAAATCTTTTATCAACACCTGCTTTTTAAGTCTTGAACAAGTTAACTATGTTTGCAGCGCAAGGTGCAATGCAGTTGTTATGTAATCAACTTGTAAAGACCACACAGATCCATCACTGTGTTTCTATTCATTACAATTACACTCAGCTGGAAAAAATATGAATGTATGGCATTCATGTGCAGAGCACAGACCCTTTCAAATATATATTAAATATGTCATATAAATCAATACAATCAATAAGCGTCACATAAACCGGACTTTACGCACCCAATACATGTGTTTTTTCTTTATCGTTAAAAAAAACTAACTAACTAAAACAGAAGAAAAAAAACATTTAAACAGTCAAATAAAAATATGGCTATTAAGTAGACACAATATAATTTTATAACATATTTCTTCTACCAAGAAAGTACAGTATATTGTGTGGCTATTTATACATTGTATCTATTTCTTTTTTTTAATAAAAAACTTGGTCATAAGTGTATGTGGGTACTTTTTGAGCACATTTAAACAATACCATAATAATAATGATAGCCGTGATCATTTTGGTGACAATTTTGGTGATCCCTAATTAGTGTTTGTGACTTTGAGGGAAATATTGTTGGGTTACAAACTTTTGTGTGGTGTTGCTTCTTTATTTGTGGTTTTTCCAAGTTTATTATCAGATCCTACAGGTGCCTTTTTTATGGATAGCAGTGGCACCTGAAGTGAATTTGACAGCGTGTCATAATTACGACGGTCAGCTGGATAAAAAGAATACCGATAGCCGTATCATTAGTCCAGAATCTTAAGGGTCCTCCTGGACCGACCTTATTAGGAACCGGTACCAACAAATACCGGTAGTCTGTATACATTCCTACTCATCTGTGACATCAGATGCGATTAACTTGAAAATAGTTGTAAATACCAAATTTAAGTGAAGTCTCCCTTTTTTGTTTCCATGGTATCATTAATACTCAGTTTCTATCTTCTTAAGTCCCTCCATCGCATTTTCATGTTCCCGTCTCCCACACAGTAATTTACCGCAGTGTCCTCAATCCATAACTCAATAGGCCAGTTATATTCTTGCCTCTCTCCAACTCAGTGATAATCTACAAGGCACATACTTCACATCATGGAAAGTCATGACAGGCCTGCTTCTCATCACACCAAAAATGTTACTTTTGTGCCAGAAAAAGTGCAACATTTACACTAAGTCTCTACTAATCTGTCTATTGTTCCATTTTAGTTGTTTATGTTTTTTTTTTAAATCATATTGTCGGGTATTGATGGGTTGGGTGAAGGATTTTATTTTGGAGCGCACCGCAGGCCACGGGCGCTCCCCCTCGGCCGCGGTCGTACGGCTGTAATGATTCAGCAATCAACACACCTGCCCCTGATAAGCGACCTGCCTTCATAAGCCAGCGCGTCTTGAGATCCAGTGCCAAAACGTGGCTACTCGTACACGTACAGCAAGCCCATTACGTCTACAGCTTTCTCGCATGTCCATATTCTCAATCGGTGTTCCCTCCCCGTTGTGTTCGTTGTGTCCCGTGTTGTCTCGGTATCCAGCTTCCCGTCGTCGAACTGTGTGTCTCGTCTTCCTGCATCCCCTCTGGACTTCCTCTTGCCTCTCTGGATATCGACCTCACGCCTGCCTACTGACCATGACGCCTCGCTCCAGCCCTTGACCTCCCGCCAGTCTTTGGACTTCCGAGCCTGCTTTTCCCTCTTTGGACTTCCGCCTCGATATCAACACACACTTTCAACACCCGCTCGGAACCGCTCACATATACTTGCCACACATAGTCTCACTTCATCTATTTGGATTACGCACACACCTCACTTATATGGATGTAGAATTGTCTCACATCAACTTATATATATCAATATGATATTAATACATATGCATACATTAGTAAATATTCAAATACGAATGTGATACACAAATAAATAATTTGTATAAATAAAGGCGTATTTGTAAATATATTTTTGAGATTTGAAAATATATACAAATAAAATGTATAAATATAAAAATGTGACATACAAATAAATCAAGAATTTGTATAAATAAACGTGTATTTGTAAACATATGTTCGAGATTTGAATTTAAATATGCTTCAATCAATCAATCAATCAATCAATGTTTATTTATATAGCCCTAAATCACAAGTGTCTCAAAGGGCTGCACAAGCCACAACGACATCCTCGGTTCAGATCCCACATAAGGGCAAGGAAAAACTCACAACCCAGTGGGATGTCAATGTGAATGACTATGAGAAACCTTTGAGAGGACCGGAGATGTGGGTGACACCCTCCCCTCTAGGGGAGACCGGATGCTTGATTTTGTATTTGTCTTCAATTTGGATATGTGGATCGCTTTTTTGCTTTTGTGTCGATGAGACATTCCTCCCACAAACCAGATGCACAAATAACTGTGACCTACACACTCCCCTGAACAACCAGCAGAGGGCACTGCAGCCAGAGCGGTCTGGATCACAGAGCATTATATGCATTATATGTTCTCTGCACAAAAACAATCCACGCCTTTACAGAAAGAACGCACAACGGGCCTGAGCTAGCTAACGTTAGCGTTGTATTAGGTAAGGCTAATTTATCCAGTTAATCTGAAAGACCGTGCTAGCTGCTTATTTTATTGTATCAATGCCGTTTAATGACCTGGTCAAATCCGTTGTGTCCTTGGGCAAGACACTTCACCCTTGCTCCTGATGGGTGCTGGTTAGCGCCTTGCATGGCAGCTCCCGCCATCAGTGTGTGAATGTGTGTGTGAATGGGTGAATGTGGAAATACTGTCAAAGCGCTTTGAGTACCTTGAAGGTAGAAAAGCGCTATACAAGTATAACCCATTTATCATTTATTTATTACCTTGTCCCGATGTAGATACTGATCTCTTATCAGTGCAATGTGTGCTCTGGCTGCAGTGCCCTCTGCTGGTTGTTCAGGGGAGTGTGTAGGTCACATTTATTTGTGTATCTGGTTTGTGGGAGGAATGTCTCATCGACACAAAAGCAAAAAAGCGATCCACTTATGCAAATTCAATACAAATACAAAATCAAGCATATATATATTCAAATCTCAAAATTATATTTACAAATATACGTTTATTTATAAAAAATATTGATTTATTTGTATGTCACATTTGTATTTGTATTTGTATATTTATTGATATATGCATATGTATTTATATCACATTGATATTAGGGCTGCAAGAACTAATCGATTAAAATCGATTATAAAAATAGTTGGCGATTAATTTAGTCATCGATTCGTTGGATCTATGCTATGCGTATGTTGAAAATATATACACCCCCCCATCTCCCGAATTCCGAGGTCTTAAGGTTGGCAAGTATGATTCTAAGTCGTATATAAATACATAAAAGGTCAGCTAACAATGTATACAACAGGGGCTCTCTTTTTTACCCACAAAACCCTCTAAACAACCATCCAAAACCTGCCCACAATACTCTTTATACAGTACATATTGTGACCTGAATATTTACCAAATATTAGCAATGTTGTTATATTAAGCCTCGATGCAAACAAACTATTTCTTAGCGGCACAATGATACAGACAGCTAAGTAGCACTCTGCTGCCTTTACTGTGAGCCGGCAGCAATGTCCTGCTGCTCTCGCACCATCGCGTCTCGGCTCGTCAAAGTTATTCTAGATTATGTATCATGCCACTCATCTGGATATCAGGAGGATTTAGCCTTGAATCTCGAAGCTGTTCATCTGTGACATTCCATTCATACCCGGCGATAGGGACAAACACACACATCCAAAGACAGTGTCTGCAGGGAGACTTCCTTGTTAACCCTTTGTGTTCATCATCATTAATTATTCATCTAAACGGGGAGATATGGACATCCTATCAGTCGTCATTAATAATAATAATAATAATAATAATAATACATATTATTTATAAGGCGCCTTTCTGGGCACTCAAGGACACCGTACAAAATCAAAACAATAAAATCAAATTGGATAAAAACAACAATAATAACATCATCATTGAAGGAAGAGAAGACATTGTACAGTAAGCTATCGTGTTATTGTTTGTAGTTTTTAATTTCTTGTTTAACACTTAATACTGCTACATGATGCTATGGTGTTTCACTAAATCTGGATTTGTTTAGCAGAGCTTCTAAAACTTGCAGCTCATCCTCCTTATATTCAGGGTCAAAAATATAAGGTTCTGGATCATAATTTTGCTCAAAGTAATCGTTGTTGGCTCTCACAAAGTCTGCACGATTAGCATTGTTGGTGGGGAAGGGATCTGCGGTTCCAACCGCTATGTCACGCGATCACGTGTCTGGCTTCCTTATTCTCTCTCAAAATGCCTCGGGAACCTCCGTGAGAGTGATACTATTTTGATCATATCTATTTATTCGCAAACTTTGGAAGTCTTTTTGTGTCATAAATCAGATATATGTGATTTATGACATTTATGTGCGGACGTGGCGCGGTTGGGAGAGTGGATGTGCCAGCAACCTGAGGGTTCCTGGTTCGATCCCCACCTTCTACCAACCTCGCCACGTCCGTTGTGTCATTGAGCAAGACACTTCACCCTTGCTCCTGATGGGTCGTGGTTAGGGCCTTGCATGGCAGCTCCCGCCATCAGTGTGTGAATGTGTGTGTGAATGGGTGAATGTGGAAATAGTGTCAAAGCGCTTTGAGTGCCTTGAAAGTACAAACCCCGATTCCATATGAGTTGGGGAATTGTGTTAGATGTAAATATAAACGGAATACAATGATTTGCAAATCCTTTTCAAGCCATATTCAGTTGAATATGCTACAAAGACAACATATTTGATGTTCAAACTCATAAACCTTTTTTTTTTTTTTTTTTTTCAAATAATAATTAACTTAGAATTTCATAGCTGCAACACGTGCCAAAGTAGTTGGGAAAGGGCATGTTCACCACTGTGTTACATGGCCTTTCCTTTTAACAACACTCAGTAAACGTTTGGGAACTGAGGAGACACATTTTTGAAGCTTCTCAGGTGGAATTATTTCCCATTCTTGCTTGATGTACAGCTTAAGTTGTTCAACAGTCCGGGGGTCTCCCTTGTGGTATTTTAGGCTTCATAATGCGCCACACATTTTCAATGGGAGACAGGTCTAGACTACAGGCAGGCCAGTCTAGTACCCGCACTCTTTTACTATGAAGCCACGTTGATGTAACACGTGGCTTGGCATTGTCTTGCTGAAATAAGCAGGGGCGTCCATGGTAACGTTGCTTGGATGGCAACATATGTTGCTCCAAAACCTGTATGTACCTTTCAGCATTAATGGCGCCTTCACAGATGTGTAAGTTACCCATGTCTTTGGCACTAATACACTCCCATACCATCACAGATGCTGGCTTTTCAACTTTGCGTCTATAACAATCCGGATGGTTCTTTTCCTCTTTGGTCCGGAGGACACGGCGTCCACAGTTTCCAAAAACAATTTGAAATGTGGACTCGTCATACCACAGAACACTTTTCCACTTAGATGAGCTCAGGCCCAGCGAAGCCGACGGCGTTTCTGTGTGTTGTTGATAAACGGTTTTCGCCTTGCATAGGAGAGTTTTAACTTGCAATTACAGATGTAGCGACCAACTGTAGTTACTGACAGTGGGTTTCTGAAGTGTTCCTGAGTCCATGTGGTGATATCCTTTACACACTGATGTCGCTTGTTGATGCAGTACAGCCTGAGGGATCGAAGGTCATGGGCTTAGCTGTGATTTCTCCAGATTCTCTGAACCCTTTGATGATATTACGGAGCGTAGATGGTGAAATCCCTAAATTCCTTGCAATAGCTGGTTGAGAAAGGTTGTTCTTAAACAATTTGCTCACGCATTTGTTGACAAAGTGGTGACCCTCGCCCCATCCTTGTTTGTGAATGACTGAGCATTTCATGGAATCTACTTTAATACCCAATCATGGCACCCACCTGTTCCCAATTTGCCTGTTCACCTGTGGGATGTTCCAAATAAGTGTTTGATGAGCATTCCTCAACCTTATCAGTATTTATTGCCACCTTTCCCAACTTCTTTGTCACGTGTTGCTGGCATCAAATTCTAAAGTTAATGATTATTTGCAAAAAAAAAAAAAAGTTTATCTGTTTGAACATCAAATATGTTGTCTTTGTAGCATATTCAACTGAATATGGGTTGAAAATGATTTGCAAATCATTGTATTCCGTTTATATTTACATCTAACACAATTTCCCAACTCATATGGAAACGGGGTTTGTAGAAAAGTGCTATACAAGTATAACCCATATATATATGATATGTCCTGGGCATGACGTTAAAGTGCATCCGGCAGTTGAGGCTCCTCTATGGGGTCTTGGGGCACTAGGAGGTTAACCCCTTTACTACTGTTACCCCAGGTGGCCCTTGGCAAAGACCTAGTACCTGACTGCCCCCGAGCCAGGGATACGGTGAAGACCTCAAAGGTGGAGCAGGCGGAAGACAGTAGATGTAAGAACCACCACAACGGCTGTGATGGTGGAAGAAGGCATCCATGTGGGCCCAGTTAAGGGGAAATAACAACCCAAGACCTCAACGGTGCAACAGGCGGAGGATGATTGCTAACCCTATGGAGCGTCACAATGGCTGGGATGAAGGATGAAGGCTGCAGCAGAAAAGGGTCCCCAGTCGTCTTGGACTCCATGCCAATGGACCCTGACCCGGATCCGTCAAGGATCGTGTGGTGACTGTCTGTGCACCAGTCGCCCCACGTTAAAAAAAGTCACGCACAGGCATCCTCCATAAAGGGATACCCCCCTGCCAGGACGATCGTCATACTCGCTTCGAGTGACCGCCTTATGATGATGATATATATGATAATAGCTTCAATATAAAGGCAACTGGTTTTTCCACTCTACTGGTACTTTAAAGGGGAACATTATCACCAGACCTATGTAAGCGTCAATATATACCTTGATGTTGCAAAAAAAAGACCATATATTTTTTTAACCGATTTCCGAACTCTAAATGGGTGAATTTTGGCGAATTAAACGTCTTTCTATTATTCGCTCTCGGAGCGATGACGTCACAACGTGGCGTCACATCGGGAAGCAATCCGCCATTTTCTCAAACACCGAGTCAAATCAGCTGTTATTTTCCGTTTTTTCGACTGTTTTGACATCATGCCTCGTCGGTGTGTTGTCGGAGGGTGTAACAATACGAACAGGGACGGATTCAAGTTGCATCAGTGGCCCAAAGATGCAAAAGTGGCAAGAAATTGGATGTTTGTTCCGCACACTTTACCGACGAAAGCTATGCTACGACAGAGATGGCAAGAATGTGTGGATATCCTGCGACACTCAAAGCAGATGCATTTCCAACCATAAAGTCAAAGAAATCTGCCGCCAGACCCCCATTGAATCTGCCGGAGTGTGTGAGCAATTCAGGGACAAAGGCCCTCGGTAGCACGGCAAGCAATGGCGGCAGTTTGTTCCCGCAGACGAGCGAGCTAAACCCCCTATCGACCGTAGCTTCCCTGGCCTGCTGACATCAACTCCAAAACTGGACAGATCAGCTTTCAGGAAAAGAGCGCGGATGAGGGTATGTCTACAGAATATATTAATTGATGAAAATTGGGCTGTCTGCACTCTCAAAGTGCATGTTGTTGCCAAATGTATTTCATATGCTGTAAACCTAGTTTATAGTTGTTAGTTTCCTTTAATGCCAAACAAACACATACCAATCGTTGGTTAGAAGGCGATCGCCAAATTCGTCCTCGCTTTCTCCCGTGTCGCTGGCTGTCGTGTCGTTTGTCGGTTTCGCTTGCATACGGTTCAAACCGATATGGCTCAATAGCTTCAGTTTCTTCTTCAATTTGGTTTTCGCTACCTGCCTCCACACTACAACCATCCGTTTCAATACATTCGTAATCTGTTGAATCGCTGAAATCCGAGTCTGAATCCGAGCTAATGTCGCTATAGCTTGCTGTTCTTTCCGCCATGTTTGTTTGTGTTGGCTTCACTATGTGACGTCACAGGAAAATGGACGGGTGGTTAAAATCAGGCACTTTGAAGCTTTTTTTTAGGGATATTGCGTGATGGGTAAAATTTTGAAAAAAACTTCGAAAAATATAATAAGCCACTGGGAACTGATTTTTAATGGTTTTAACAATTCTGAAATTGTGATAATGTTCCCCTTTAATTTCGTAAATCGAGGTTCCACTGGATCCACATAACAAAAAACAATGAATTGGCGCAAAGTATTCCATCTTGATCAGACCAGATGAATCTTGGCTGACTCCTGCATTCTTCAGATCAATTCTGAGAAAAGAGGGAGTATTTTTGGTACTTTTGTCTAACTTCCCAAATAAAAACATAACGTGGTCTTTATTAGACCCATTGCGCAGTTTGACAGAATAATCACAGCATAATTATCTTCATGAGTCACACTGATTTGTGTTGGTCGGGTTCCAAAAATGAGGGATCAATGTCCCGGGCACTACAGTAAGTGGTATAAAAGGTGAGGCTGGCAGAGGCTTACCCGTACAGAGAAGTTACATTTGCCCTTGCGTACTGCCTCCTCATCCGCCTGCCACTGATGCGGTCTGCTGGCCTCGGGCACATAGGTGGGCTTCTTCCTCCTCAGACTCTGACGAAGCTTGTTCATCTCCGGGGTCACGTGCTCCCTGGTACTGCGGGCAAAGAGAAAGATTAGAAGATGTGCAGTTGTGCACCAATTTAAGAGCCGACCCTCGGCTAATTGTTATGCTTTGAAGTTACACGCAAACACTTTTTGTTACAAGCATCCCTGCAATTGCATGGCAAATGTCACTTGCTAGTATTAGTTTATAGCAAGAGATCAACAGAACTTTTGTTTTCAAAGCATGGGGAGGAAGAAAGTGAGCGTGAAGGACAGCGCTGGGAAGTTTATAGAATTAAAGAAATAAACGATCAAAAACATGGCAAGTGTATCACGAAATTGGGCAAAGCAATTCAAGTGTATCATTCCTCGTTTGCACCACACTGAAGCAGGATGAATGTTAAAATGGTATCTTAACAGTGGACATTTATCCATAAAAATTTGGGAAAGTTGCTGATGGTGTGTTTGACAGAGAAGCTGCAGGACGGAGATACTGCAGAAGTAAATACTGTCTATCATTATTACAGTGCTTCATAAAACTACTGTAGTTGTTGGTTGGTTGAAGTGTACATGTATACAACTTCAACATGATAGATCACATATGTCACCCACTTTCATTTCTCTTTATAACATGCCCAAAAAGGAGTAGGATGAAGCAAGAACACAATCTACATCATTTAATTCTAAATACAACAGTTCTCTTACAGTAATGACTAGTAAATAAGTCAGTTATGATTTACACAATGACATAAGTAGTGTATTTTTTTCAATAAGTTCAAGGCGTTAATCATTATTCTTTAAACACTTGTTTGAACACTTTCTCAAACTGGATCATATTAGTGCATTGTTTGATTTCTTTGCTTAATCCATTCCATAAATGTATTTCACAAACTGATATACTAAAGGTTTTAAGTCTTGTACGTTGTAGTTCATTTTATTGCATTGTTTTTAATACAGTTTTTCTGATCTTAAAAAATGTTTTTCTTTTGACATGTTCAATTGTGCTATTTTGGGGTGTGGCAAGCAATAATTGAATTGATTTGAATTATTTCAGTGGGAGACGTCGATTTGAGATACAAGTGTTTTGATTTAAGAGCTCCCTCCAGAACCAATTAAGCTGGTACAATAAGGTACTACTTCTTTGCCGCAGCACCAGGGTTGAGAATCACTGCTCTTGCTTGTTAAACCACTGAAATTATTGTAGACATTTCATTAGGTACACAATCCAATAAATGAGTTGAGGCATTTCTAATATTTTAATTACCTTATGCACAGTAGCTACAGGTAAAACTCAAATCATTAGAATATCCTGTAAAACAGTGTTTTTCAACCCTTTTTTTTAACCAAGGCACATTTTTTCATTGAAATAATCTCGATGCACACTACCAGTAGAAATTGTAAAATAAAATGAAACTCAATTGCTTATATTGACAATATAAAGTCGTTCTCCTCAGATTGAAGAATTGTTTGATGCGAATTCAAAGTAGGCCTACAAAGCAATTAGCTACCTGCTGCCACCTACTGATATGGAGGAGTATTTCACGGTTACTCTGCCAATCTCTCAACAGCACAGACACTCGACAACGGCGCGTTATTTGCGGCTTATAATTATAAGTTTACAAAAAATATTTTTCATCATTTGGCATGGCACACCAGACAATATCTCACAGTGGTTGAAATGTCCATTCACATCAACGATTCAACTTCAAAAGTGAAACTAACAATGACAAAGTGAAATATGTCAACCTTTTATTTGTTATGTTATGATTTTTGAAAACCCAACATTTTCTGAGCTTTTCAATTCGAGATGTTCATAAACCGTAAGCCAAAATGATCAAAAATATGTCAAAGGTAGTCCTGAAATATCTTTGATTTCTTTTTACCAATGATTGTCACACACACACCAGGTGTGGCAAAATTATTCTCTGCATTTGACCCATCACCCTTGATCACCCCCTGGGAGGTGAGGGGAGCAGTGGGCAGCAGCGTTGGCCACACCCGGGAATCATTTTTGGTGGTTTAACCCCCAATTCCAACTCTTGATGCTGAGTGCCAAGCAGGGAGGTAACGGCTCCCATTTTTATAGTCTTTGGTACGACTCGGGGGTTTGAACTCACAACCTAACGATCTCGAGTTGTATAGTCTGATTAGGTTCATTAGGTATTCTAAGAATGATGTTTCGCGTGTGTGTGTGCGTGTGACATCAACACACAGGTCTGACTATAAGGAAAAAAAAAATGACATTACATCTTGAGTTGCATGTTATGAGCTTATGCCGTATATTAGTTTCACCTTGTACATTTTAATTGCTGCAATAAACAAACCGTTGCACGATATTCACATTTTTTGGACTGATCTGGTATTTTGGATGTGGCTCTAAGCCAGCAGTGTCAAACTAATTTTAGCTCAGGGGCCACAAAGGGGAAAATCTATCGGACTGGTAAAATCATGTCATGATAACTTAAAAATAAAGACAACTTCAGATGATTTTCTTTGTTTAAAAATAGAACAAGCACAATCTGAAAACTTAAAACTCATAATGTTTTTTTTACATTTACATGTTGCATGTTTTACCATGAATTGATTAACGTGGACCCCGACTTAAACAAGTTGAAAAACGTATTCGGGTGTTACCATTTAGTGGTCAATTGTACGGAATATGTACTGTAATGTGCAATCTACTAACAAAAGTTTATATCAATCAATCAATGCTGTTCATAGTAGTCCATCTTCATTTGTCGTGATTTATAATTTCTGAATAAATGATGTGATAATGTTCATCAGTCAAACAGGTGTGGGTCTGGCAGAGTTTTAAAATGCTCTCATTGGTGTAAAATTGGAATCTATCAGAAGATGTAATAAATAGTAATATCAAAATCAAATTACAGCATGTTACTAATGTAATTTACTCAACTGATGTACTAACATTATGTGGTTTATTGTGTACATACTGTATGTAGCATCATCTACAACAAAACCTGTGAATTTTGGACTCATTTCATGAATCACACATGAAGTTAGAAGGGGATACATGTTATTTCAGCATATTTATGTGCGCCCAGATAATGTGTCCCCCAGTCCTCTATCTCACACCCCCTCTGAAGTCATGCGCACTCCTGCGGCAGGGGATACAAAGAATTGCTATTGCGACATCCAGTGGACACATTTAGAAGAGCAGTTTCTTTCATTCAAAAATGTCTGCAAATTTTTATACTTACCGAAATCATCTCGCGAGCCGGATAAAACCTGTTCACAGGCTGTACGTTTGACACCCCTGTTCTAAACCATGCTCAAAAGCTATTAACTTCACCATTTCCCTATACTTTGACATGACTTTGACCGCCATAACCACAACACCAGGGGGAGCTCCACTAACCACGTTAAACCCAGATTCCGATCTAACAAAGGTCTTAACTCATTCTCTTTCTATGCCACATCAATATGGAATGCACTCCCAACAGGTGTAAAAGAAAGGGCATCTCTATCCTCCTTCAAAACCGCACTAAAAGAGCACCTCCAGGCAACTTCAACCCTAAACTAACACCCTCCCTTCTACATCCCACCTCCCCGGATTGTAAATAATCAAATGTAGATACTTATTCTTATGCTTTCTGATCTCTCTCTCTATGTCCACTACTTGCTGTACATATCCTACCAAGTCAGACCTACACTGTTTCAATGTCCATTTCTCTGATGATGCAATTGTTGATGACTGAAGTGTTGATATCAACCAAACCTACCCCCCACCCCCTCCACATCCCACACCCCGGATTGTAAATAATGTAAATAATTAAATATATATACTCTGATGATTATCTTGTGTGATGACTGTATTATGATGATAGTATATATCTGTATCATGAATAAGTGGACCCCGACTCAAACAAGGTGAAAAACTTATTCGGGTGTTACCATTTAGTGGTCAATTGTACGGGAATATGTACTACACTGTGCAATCTACTAATAAAAGTTTCCATCAATCAATCAATCAATCAAAAACGTCCTGCAGTGGACATGTGTGTTTTACATAATTGGTTTAAAGGCCTACTGAAATGAAATTGCTTTATTTAAACGGGGATAGCAGGTCCATTCTATGTGTCATACTTGATCATTTCGCGATATTGCCATATTTTTGCTGAAAGGATTTAGTAGAGAACATCGACGATAAAGTTCGCAACTTTTGGTCGCTGATAAAAAAAGCCTTGCCTGTACCGGAAGTAGCGTGACGTCACAAGTTGAAAGTCTCCTCACATTTCGCCATTGTTTACACCAGCAGCGAGAGCGATTCGGACCGAGAAAGCGACGATTACCCCATTAATTTGAGCGAGGATGAAAGATTCGTAGATGAAAAACGTGAGAGTGAAGGACTAGAGGGCAGTGCAGGACGTATCTTTTTTCGCTCTGACTGTAACTTAGGTACAAGGGCTCATTGGATTCCACACTCTCTCCTTTTTCTATTGTGGATCACGGATTTGTATTTTAAACCACCTCGGATACTATATCCTCTTGAAAATGAGAGTCGAGAACGCGAAATGGGCATTCACAGTGACTTTTATCTCTACGACAATACATCAGCGAAGCACTTTAGCTACGGAGCTAACGTGATAGCATCGTGCTTAACTGCAAATGGAAACAAAAGAAATAAGCCCCTGACTGGAAGGATAGACAGAATATCAACAATACTACCAAACTCTGGACCTGTAACCACACGGTTAATGATGTACCGCCTGACGAAGCCTAGCAATGCTGTTGCTAACGACGCCATTGAAGCTAACTTAGCTACGGGACCTCGATAGAGCTATGCTAAAAACAATAGCTCTCCACCTACGCCAGCTCTCATCTGCTCATCAACACCGGTGCTCACCTGCGTTCCAGCGATCGACGGCGCGACGAAGGACTTCACCCGATCATCGATGCGGTCGGCGGCTAGCGTCGGATAGCGCGTCTGCTATCCAAGTCAAAGTCCTCCTGGTTGTGTTGCTGTAGCCAGACGCTAGTACACCGATCGCATCTACATGTTTCTTCTTTGCAGTCTACATTAAAAAATTTTTAAAATTCATTAAACAAATTGCAAAAGATTCACCAACACAGATGTCCAGAATACTGTGGAATTTACCGATGAAAAAAGACGATTTAAGCTGGCGACCGACCTATTCCAAAATGTCTGATTCAACTACTGACGTCACGCGCATACGTCATCATACCTAGACGTTTTCAACCGGAAGTTTCCCGGGAAATTTAAAATTGCACTTTATAAGTTAACCCGGCCGTATTGGTATGTGTTGCAATGTTAAGATTGCATCATTGATATATAAACTATCAAACTGCATGGTCGGTAGTAGTGGCTTTCAGTAGGCCTTTAAAGGGGAACATTATCACAATTTCAGAATTGTTAAAACCATTAAAAATCAGTTACCAGTGGCTTATTATATTTTTCAAAATTTTACCCATCACGCAATATCCCTAAAAAAAGCTTCAAAGTGCCTGATTTTAACCACCCGTCCATTTTCCTGTGACGTCACATAGTGAAGCCAACACAAACAAACATGGCGGAAAGAACAGCAAGGTATAGCGACATTAGCTCGGATTCAGACTCGGATTTCAGCTGCTTAAGCGATTCAACAGATTACGAATGTATTGAAACGGATGGTTGTAGTGTGGAGGCAGGTAGCGAAAATGAAATTGAAGAAGAAACTGAAGCTATTGAGCCATATCGGTTTGAACCGTATGCAAGCGAAACCGACGAAAACGACATGACAGCCAGCGACACGGGAGAAAGCGAGGACGAATTCGGCGATCGCCTTCTAACCAACGATTGGTATGTGTTTGTTTGGCATTAAAGGAAACTAACAACTATGAATTAGGTTTACAGCATATGAAATACATTTGGCAACAACATGCACTTTGAGAGTGCAGACAGCCCAATTTTCATCAATTAATATCTTCTGTAGACATACCCTCATGTCAGCAGGCCAGGGAAGCTAGGGTCGATATTCTTCTCTTGATCATCTTAGGGACGGTGTGAGCCAAGACATCCAGGGGGTTTAGCTCACTCGTCTGCGGGAACAAACTGCCGCCATTGCTTGCCGTGCTACCGAGGTCCTTTGTCCCTGAATTGCTCACACACTCCGGCAGATTCAATGGGGGTCTGGCGGCAGATTTCTTTGACTTTGTCGTTGGAAATGCATCTGCTTTGAGTGTCGCAGGATATCCACACATTCTTGCCATCTCTGTCGTAGCATAGCTTTCGTCGCTAAAGTGTGCGGAACAAACGTCCAATTTCTTGCCAATTTCACATCTTTGGGCCACTGGTGCAACTTGAATCCATCCCTGTTCGTGTTGTTACACCCTCTGACAACACACCGACGAGGCATGATGTCTCCAAGGTACGAAAAACAGTCGAAAAAACGGAAAATAACAGAGCTGATTTGATTCGGTGTTTGAGAAAATGGCGGAGTGCTTCCCGATGCGACGTCACGTTGTGACGTCATCGCTCCGAGAGCGAATATTAGAAAGGCGCTTAATTCGCCAAAATTCACCCATTTAGAGTTCGGAAATCGGTTAAAAAAATATATGGTCTTTTTTCTGCAACATCAAGGTATATATTGACGCTTACATAGGTCTGGTGATAATGTTCCCCTTTAAATAGCAACAATAGCGCAAAAACAAATGTCCACCACAGCGGACGTTGGTTCTCAGGAGGATATGGCAATTTTCACAACAACAAAACGGTACACAACTCTTTAAATATACACTGGACATGCTTATACTGTATATTTACAGTATAGACATAAACACAAAATCATAACATCCTCCCCAAGTAGTGTTGACAAAAACCTCAATGGAGCAGCAAAGAAGTAGAATAATAAGCAAAAAGGCTCCTAAATCGAGTTGATCTGTATTCATTCTGTTTTGATCCCTTCATATCCTGAGTTCATAAGAGTAAAGATTGTTGTCTTACCCTCTGCTTGCCCCAGAAGGCGGCATGCTGGCAACAACAGGGTGAGGAATTGCATAGGCCCTGCACTGAAGGCATGTCGTGTCCATGTGCAAAGCATAAATCTACAGACTGAGGAGAAGAAAAACCTCGCCGGGCTCCACACATGGCGCACGGCGAGCATTTAAATATGTACGCGCACTCACTGACACATCACTTCTGATAATCAGCGCTGCAGTTAATGGTAATGACCGGCGTGCCGGAAGCGTGCACGCATTTACTCTCGTTCATGTGTCATAGACGTGTGTAATGCGGAGTATGCGAGCGCTGCAAAACAGCTCGAGTGGCATTACTCATTCCCGGCATGTGGTACTGCGTGCTCCATGCCAAGAACGGGGACACACACGTATCCTCAGTGTGCACACATGCTGTAGCTTGTGCCACTCATTTCTGGGAATCGGGCCAAGCACCCAAGTGTGTTGAAACAGGGAGAAGCAAAAACTAAGGACTGTCCCCACTTGGGCCATCAGGAGAGGATGAGGTGTAGTGAACAACTGGCAGCTGCACAACCAGTGCACAGAGAGAGAGCGACAACAACAGACTAATAAAAGTAGGGGTGTGCGATATTGATTCCATACCTAGTAAATACAGTGTCAATGTTCTTTATGGCGAGGATATTTAACTGGCGGCCTCGGGAATGACATTGGACTGGGCCCCGGGTTCAGTTCAAAGCTTGGAAGATCAACATTGTAACAGCAAGTTCCTAAAAATATAAGAGTGCTCTAGAGATGTCCGATATTATCGGCCGATAAATGCTTTAAAATGTGATATCGGAAATAATCGGTATCGGTTTTTTTTAATTATCGGTATAGTTTTTTTATTATTTTTTTTATTTATTTTTTATTAAATCAACATAAAAAACACAAGATACACTTACAATTAGTGCACCAACCCAAAAAATCTCCCTCCCCCATTCACACTCATTCACACAAAAGGGTTGTTTCCTTCTGTTATTAATATTCTGGTTCCTACATTATATATCAATATATATCAATACAGTCTGCAAGGGATACAGTCTGTAAGCACACATGATTGTGCGTGCTGCTGCTCCACTAATAGTACTAACCTTTAACAGTTAATTTGACTCATTTTCATTAATTACTAGTTTCTATGTAACTGTTTTTATATTGTTTTACTTTTTTTTATTCAAGAAAATGTTTTTAATTTATTTATCTTATTTTATTGTATTAATTTTTTTTTTTAAAAAGGACCATATCTTCACCATACCTGGTTGTCCAAATTAGGCATAATAATGTGTTAATTCCACGACTGTATATATCGGTATCTGTAATTAAAGAGTTGGACAATATCGTAATATCGGCAAAAAGACATTATCGGACATCCCTAGAGTGCTCCTGTTGTATGGAATAACTTAGGCCACTATAAATACATTGGCAGATCCTTGCATTGACATTTCAACCTTGCTGGGGTACAAATATGTGACATACATAACTTGGCCATTCCTCAAGGCACCGGTTTAAGTCCCCTCCTTTTTGGAAATTACATTTGTTTTTCCTGTATGTGATTTATGTGACTAAGGCCATGTCTACACTAAGTCGTTTAACCCCTTAGACCATGGGTATCAAACTCTGGTCCGCGGGCCAAATTTGGCCCGCCGTGTAATTTCACTTGGCCCTTGAGGCGATATCAAATTAACACCAAAGCTGGCCCGCCGATTATATTCTGCGGCGGTGCCGCGGTAACACCGCATTCACCACTAATTCTCATACTTGCCAACCCTCCCGGGAGTCTTCAAAACTTCAGCGCCCCTCCCGGAAATCGTCAGGTCTGTATTTCGTCCAGTCCAACGAGTGCTGGCCCAGTCACATAACATGTGCGGCTTTTGAACACACACACAATTGAATGCAACGCATACTTCATCAACAGCGATACAGGTTACACTAAGGGTAGCCGAATAAAAAACTTTAACACTGTTAGAAATATACGCCACACTGTGAATCCGCACCAAACAAGAATGACAAACACATTTCGGGAGAACATCCGCACTGTAACACAACATAAACACAACAGAACACATACCCAGAACCCTTTGCAGTACTAACTCTTCCGGGACACTACAAGGTGTGTGTGTGTGTGGGGGGGGTGTATTTTGTAGCGTTCCGTAAGAGTTAGTGCTGCAAAGGATTCTGGGTATTTGTTCTGTTGTGTTTATGTTGTGTTACGGTGCGGATGTTCTCCCGAAATGTGTTTGTCATTCGTTTGGTGTGGATTCACAGTGTGGCGTATATTTCTAACAGTGTTAAAGTTTTTTATACTAGCACCCTCAGTGCAACCTGTATCGCTGTTGATGTAGTATGCGTTGCATTCACTCGTGTGTGCGTACAGAAGCCGCACATATCTTGTGACTGGGTCTGAACGATGTTAGAATGGATGAAAAGCGGACGTGACGATAGCTCGTAGAGTACGTTAAAGGCAGTGCATTTAAGGCACGCCCCCAAGACTGTGGTCCGGGTGGACGAGATATAATGACTGATGAACACCTTCGTTCGATAATGAAGGTTGCCTCAGCTCAAAGCCTGAGCCCCAACATTAATGAACTAGCATCCAAGAAAAGATGGCAGGTATCTGGCTTGGGCACATCAGATTAGATCAGTGTGTTGCAAACTGAGCAGTTTAAAGTCCTGAATGGTTGGTTTATTCATTGTTATTTTATTTTCAAATTTATTAGCCTGTGGAAAAAGTTAATGTTGATATTTACCTCAGAAGGCTGCAAATAGAAAAGAGGCATTCAATTTGTATTTAAATTGTATTTGATATGCCATTGATATTTTTTAATTATTATTATTGTTATTTGAAACTCGATTTTGCATGTCACTATAAAGTTACATAAGCCTTGCTTGTTCAATATTCAATACAAAACTTGTTTGGGTCCTTATTAAAAGGTTAATTTGTTCAACCTTGGCCCGCGGCTTTGTTCAGTTTTAAATTTTGGCCCACTCTGTATTTGAGTTCGACACCCCTGCTGCAAGGGATTCTGGGTATTTGTTCTGTTGTGTTTATGTTGTGTTACGGTACGGACGTTCTCCCGAAATGTGTTTGTCATTCTTGTTTGGTGTGGGTTCACAGTGTGGCGCATATTTGTAACAGTGTTAAAGTTGTTTATACGGCCACCCTCAGTGTGACATGTATGGCTGTTGACCAAGTATGCTTGCATTATCATTAAACCAGTTAAAAAAAAATCATACAACGTGTCAGCATTTCTTGACATCTTCGAGTAAAGAACATTGTTAAACCCGTCCAATGCTACATTATTATGTGAATGGGCCGGCACGCTGTTTATATGGAGGAAAAGCGGACGCCTGGACAGCATGCGGCTGTTAAGGGGTGAAGGTTTCAGGGGAGAGAGGACGCTAAAGGCAGTGCCTTTAAGGCACGCCCCTAATATTGTTGTCCGGGTGGAAATCGGGAAAAATTCAGGAGAATAGCACTGAAATTCGGGAGTCTCCCGGGAAAATCGGGACGGTTGGCAATAGGGCTGTGAATCTTTGGGTGTCCCACGATTCAATTCAATATCGATTCTTGGGGTCACGATTCGATTCAAAATCGATTTTTTTTTTCAATTCAACACGATTCTCGATTCAAAAACGATTTTTTTTCCCGATTCATAACAATTCTCTATTCATTCAATACATAGGATTTCAGCAGGATCTACCCCAGTCTGCTGACATGCAAGCAGAGTAAAAAGCTTTTATAATTGTAAAGGACAATGTTTTATCAACTGATTGCAATAATGTAAATTTGTTTGAACTATTAAATGAACCAAAAATATGACTTGTTTTATCTTTGTGAAAATATTGGACACAGTGTGTTGTCAAGGTTATGAGATGCGATGCAAGTGTAAGCCACTGTGACACTATGGTTCTTTTTTTTCTTCTTTTTTTTATAAATGTCTGATGATAATGTCAATGAGGGATTTTTAATCACTGCTATGTTGAAATTGTAACTAATATTGATACTGTTGTTGATAATATTCATTTTTGTTTCACTACTTTTGGTTTGTTCTGTGTCTCCTCTCAACTGCTCTGTTTATTGCACTTCTGAGTGTTGCTGGGTCAGGTTTGGTTTTGGAATTGGATTGCATTGTTATTGTATTGCTGTGTATTGTTTTGTTGGATTGATTCATTAAAAAAATAAAAATAAAATAAAATAAATAATTTTTTTTAAATGATAATCAATTCTGAATCGCACAACGTGAGTATCGCGATTCGAATTCGAATCGATTTTTTCCCACACCCCTAGTTGGCAAGTATGCCTCAGAGTCTTATAACTAAGACTCTTATAACTCAGCCGTGTATTTCTTGAATCTCCGGCTTTTAGCTTTGCATGGACTCATTGATCGTTTACAAAGTGAGTTCGGAGAGGAAGTGACGCCAGAAAGACCCCGCCCACACAGGAAGTGCCGCCAGAAAGACCACACTCCCCACAGGAAGAGACATCAGAAAGAACGCGCCATAGTCAGCTTCATAACAAAGATGGAGGCGGATCATCCAGACATGCCCGTGTTTCTCCTTCTTCTACATGTAATCAATACCTTAAGAGAAGGCAACGCGCGATTGCAGCTGTTTCGGATACAACACTTCTCAGACAGCAAGAGAACTTTCAAATGTCCGAGTCTATTTACCGAAAAACTTTGTGCCTTCCTCCCGTGGATGTGATACAGGCAGTGTGTGACTACAAATATTGCTTTATGGATGTGACTGTGAAATGGCCAGGCAGTGTGCATGATGCCCGCATCTTCGCTAACTCCGCCATTAGCGCGCAGCTGAAAGATGGAACCATCCCCTCGTATCCCAAACAACTGCTGGAAGATGAAAATCAGATCTGTGTTTTTCTTTTGGGTAATCCAGCTTATCCCCTGACGCCATATCTCACGAAAGAATACCCCAACGGCGGAGTCAACCCATAACAACAATACTTTGGGTATTATGTCTAGATTAATTGTTGTAAAATGTTCTTTATTGTCTACTTTCTCATGTCTAATAAATATTTGATTAATTTATGATGTCTCAGGTGTGATTCACTACAATAGGGCCCCACAGCACACTCGATTCTAGTTAATTGAAATACCACAACACTGGATATTGTTCAAAAGAGACACATTTTAATTTAAAAACTTGCACACAGAACACAGCAAAGAAATGTAAAATGCACAGCAAACTATTTACAATATAGCTCTTTTAAATAACTTCACAGTCAAGGAAAGTCACCAAAAAGGAATGGACAATGAAGGTGAAGGCAAAACAGTGAGGAGTGTCCTGACCAGATATCTACATCCCTAGTTTGATTGATGTAAAATGTTCTTTGTCACATTGTTTACGTGTCTAATAAAGATTTGAATAATTTATGATGGCTCAGGTGTAATTTACTACAATAGGGCCCCACAGCGCACTGGATTCCAGTTCATTGAAATACCACAACACTGGATATTGTTCAGATAAGTTACATTTAAGAACTTGCACACAAAGCAACACTAGAGGTGACTATGATGTACGCATTTTCCGTGCATGCGTATTAGGTCGCGTTGCGCCGGCGGACGGAGGGGTGGAGGGGGTCTTAGAGGGTGGCGTTGTTGTGTGTGGACACGGATAATTTTAGATGTGATTTACCCTGGATAACCTTATCCGGGGCCTAAGGGTAAGCGAGCACAAAATATTCAACACTTGACAATGTGATAATATCTGTACGTGTGAAAATGCCCAAGGATCAGGGGTGTAAGGGTACGTGTATTTGTATTGAACCGTTTCGGTACGGGGGTTTCGGTTCGGTTCAGAGGTGTACCGAACGAGTTTCCACACGGACATATTAAGTAGCGTAACGTACGTTGTGTAAACAATGCACACCGAGGCACAACACACGGCATGCTAGCAGCTAACGGGCTGCGATAGACTGACCATACGTCCTCTTTTCACCGGACATGTTCTCTTTTGCGGAGTTTCTTAAATGCCTCGAATGTCCGGCATTTTGAGTAAGGGTTGCGTGTATTTTCAATGTACGTTCAGGGGTTAAGAAGGGGTTAAAAACAAAACAAACTGTGTGCGCAGCAGCATTCTTGAGGGAGGGGCAGAGACAGAGAGAGTGAGAGAGTTATGATAAACGCTCATGCGTCGCCAGGCTCTGCTTTTTATCCATAGATTTATCAGATTTATTTTTTTCTTATCGATAACAGGGGTGTCAAAAGTGTGCCCCGGAGGCCATTTGCGGCCCACACCTAATGTTTTAAAGGCCCACGGCACATTCTAAAAATACTATTAAAATAAACAAAAACAAAACAAAAGTGAAATAGAAAAGCTTAAAGGTTAAATGTAATTTAGAAAAAATTGCAATGTTGACTAATACAACAAAGCTGTTTTTTTTTCTTTCAAACTGTCATTGCTCAAAACATAATATTGAATCAAAATCAATGTTATTATGAATTATTGACCTATCCAAGGTTCCCATTACTTCACATCAAATATTCCAGTAAGAAAAATATTTTTGGTGGAAGATTCTGGAAATTTGGTAAATGAGTAACTAGGGATGTCCGATAATGGCTTTTTGCCGATATCCGATATTGTCCAACTCTTTAATTACCGATACCGATATCAACCGATATATGCAGTCGTGGAATTAACACATTATTATGCCTAATTTGGACAACCAGGTGTGGTGAAGATAAGGTACTTTTGAAAAAAATTAATAAAATAAAATAAGATAAATAAATTAATAACATTTTCTTGACTAAAAAAGAAAGTAAAACAATATAAAAAGAGTTACATAGAAACTAGTAATTAATGAAAATTGGTAAAATTAACTGTTAAAGGTTAGTACTATTAGTGGACCAGCATGTGTGCTTACGGACTGTATCCCTTGCAGACTGTATTGATATATATTGATATATAATGTAGGAACCACAATATTGATAACAGAAAGAAACAACCCTTTTGTGTGAATGAATGTGAATGAGTGTAAATGGGGGAGGAAGGTTTTTTGGGTTGGTGCACTAATTGTAAGTGTATCTTTCCTTGCCCTTATGTGGGCTCTGTACCGAGGATGTCGTTGTGGCTTGTGCAGCCCTTTGAGACACTTGTGATTTAGGGCTATATAAATAAACATTGATTGATTGATTGATCTTGTGTTTTTTATGTTGATTTAATTAAAAAAAATAAAAATAAAAAAAAATAAAAAAAAACGATACCGATAATAAAAAGACCGAAACCGATAATTTCCGATATTACATTTTAACGCATTTATCGGCCGATAATATCGGACATCTCTATAAATAACCCAAACATTTATATTTTGTTGTTTTCTTACTGTACCGAAAATGAACCGAACCGTGACCTCTAAACCGAGGTACGTACCGAACCGAAATTTTTGTGTACCGTTACACCCCTACCAAGGATACTTCTAAAGCAAAGACTAGATCGGCCGAGATGAGAAAATAAGTTTGCGTTTCTCTTTCCGAGCCCCGAGTTGTGAAGTTAGGCGCAATGGTGCAGTAAACAGCCTTTAACTGAGTCACTGGCGAGCCATCAGGGCGGAGACATTAGCACGAAACTTGTAAACGCCTTGCATAGCTGTGACCTCACCCTGTCAACAAGAACCATATGCACGGCTTGCGAGGGCCAAAAGACCGAAAGGATGGGAAGCAGGAATAACAGAAGGGTCCAAATGAAGAGCATCATCATTGGCACTTTAGGGTAGACTACACAATCCAGGATCAAAATAAGCCGTTTCCTTTCCAAACATCTGCAACACATTGCTTCACACCGCTTCCATCCTTACATATTTTGTAGTTTGTACTACAGACAGTCAATCACGTGGCAACAATAACACCAGCTACAGTATGTGACCTTCAATCCTTACATATTATGTTGTTTGTACTGCAGACAGTCAATCGCGTGGCAACAATCATACCAGCTATGTGAACCACTACACTACCAATGTCCATTGTAGTCACTGCGCTTTCTAACAAGAGTACATAAACACATACTTGTACCTGTGTGTCTGCAAATGTGTGCTTTTCTCCTGCGTGACCTCGTGTGTTTCCAGCTGTGTTTCGTGGTCGCCAAATGGGATTCTAAATGACATCTTTGGCTGGAACTCTTTCTCTCTCTCTCTCTCTCTGTGTCTCATGCACACACGCACTTAGCATATCTTCTCCATCCCTCATCCAGATGTTTTCTGTTGAACAGCAGCTCCAAAATCTGGGCGACACACCCCTCCCACCAACTTCTTCTCGACCAGATGGTAGTTGAACACACCTCATATGAGAAGGAGGCGATATGAGTGTGTGTGTGTGTGTGTGTGTGTGTTCGCACAAGTGACTCAGGATCAAAACATACTCTAATTGCTTGAGTATACGCAAAAAGGCGAAGCAAAACTCCATTTTACATCTGCCTGACAGAAGTTGTTCTTGGACTACTTTAAAGGCCTACTGAAATGCGATTTTCCTATTTAAACGGGGATAGCAGGTCCATTGTATGTGTCATACGTGATCATTTCGCGATATTGCCATATTTTTGCTGAAAGGATTTAGTAGAGAACATCGACGATAAAGTTCGCAACTTTTGGTCGCTGATATAAAAGTCTTGCCTGTACCGGAAGTAGCAGACGAGTAGCGTGACGTCACAGGTTGTGGAGCTCCTCACATCCGCACATTGTTTACAATCATGGCCACCAGCAGCGAGAGCGATTCGGACCGAGAAAGCGACGATTTCCCCATTAATTTGAGCGAGGATGAAAGATACGTGGATGAGTGAAGTGAGAGTGAAGGACTAGAGGGCAGTGAGAGCGATTCAGATAGGGAAGATGCTGTGAGAGGCGGGTGGGACCTGATATTCAGCTGGGACTGACTAAAACAGTAAATAAACACAAGACATATATATACTCTATTAGCCACAACACAACCAGGCTTATATTTAATATGCCACAAATTAATCCCGCATAACAAACACCTCCCCCCTCCCGTCCATATAACCCGCCAATACAACTCAAACACCTGCACAACACACTCAATCCCACAGCCCAAAGTACCGTTCACCTCCCCAAAGTTCACACAGCACATATATTTCCCCAAAGTCCCCAAAGTCACGTACGTGACATGCACATAGCGGCACGCACGTACGGGCAAGCGATCAAATGTTTGGAAGCCGCAGCTGCATGCGTACTCACGGTACTGCGTCTGCGTATCCAACTCAAAGTCCTCCTGGTAAGAGTCTCTGTTGTCCCAGTTCTCCACAGGCCAATGGTAAAGCTTGACTGTCATCTTCCGGGAATGTAAACAATGAAACACCGGCTGTGTTATCCGGCACAACAGTCAGGGGGTGCATTCTACGGCGGGGGTGCGTTATCCGGCACAACACCTGCCGCAATACACCGCTTCCCACCTACAGCTTTCTTCTTTGCGGTCTCCATTGTTCATTGAACAAATTGCAAAAGATTCACCAACACAGATGTCCAGAATACTGTGGAATTTTGCGATGAAAACAGACGACTTAATAGCTGGCCACCATGCTGTCCCAAAATGTCCTCTACAATCCGTGACGTCACGCGCAGGCGTCATCATACCGAGACGTTTTCAGCAGGATATTTCGCGCAAAATTTAAAAGTGCACTCCCGGCCGTATTGGCATGTGTTGCAATGTTAAGATTTCATCATTGATATATAAACTATCAGACTGCGTGGTCGGTAGTAGTGGCTTTCAGTAGGCCTTTAAGTACTGATTGAAAAAGACACTAATAACACTTTTATGAATTTTGCATTCAGTCAGTTGACAACACCATATACACTATATTGCCAAAAGTATTTGGCCACCTATCAAAATGATCAGAATCAGGTGTCCTAATCACTTGGCCCGGCCACAGGTGTATAAAATCAAGCACTGAGGCATGGAGACTGTTTCTACAAACATCAAACCTACTCAGTGGTCTTGAGGTTAGAGTGTCCGACCTGAGATCGGTAGGTTGCGAGCAGTGTTGGGTTAGTTACTGAAAACCAGTAACTAGTTACAGTTACTAGTTACTTTATTTCAAAAGTAAATCAGTAACTTACACCAAAAAGTAATGCATTACTGTGAAAAGTAACTATTTAGTTACTTTTTTTTTTTTCTTCTTTTGTTTGTTTTTTTAAAAGCTCCCATTAATGCCCTTTTAGCCTTCATTTCAGTACTGTTATTGCACTGGAGAATAATACAATCTGTTGATCAACTTGACATGCATTTGCATCACTGAACTCTGCTAAGCAATGTGCTCTACATACAACACACAAAGACAAAGATATGTTTCAAAGAGCCAATTTATTTCAGGCCAGAACAAATTGACAAAACTATTTTAAATAGCTGCAACATAACATACCTAAGTAACAAACAGCATAATAACAACATAGCTGTAAAGCTGGCTTCACCTAAGGAAGGCACACGTGACATACACAAAGCCTAACCGGGCAGATTTGAATTGTTGTTTTGGGCAGTAGACGGGATCTTTGATCCAGGACACAACTTTCATTTAACTAAAATGTTCTTTTCTTTGTGCTCGACAAAAGACAAGAAGTGAGAATATCTCATACTTGCCAACCCTCCCGAATTTCAGTGCCTTTCCCGGGACAACCATTCTCCGAATTTCTCCCGATTTCCAGCCGGACTTAAGGCACGTCCCCTTCAGGTCCGTGTGGACCTGAGTGAGGACAGCCTGTCGTCACGTCCGCTTGGCCAACCAAAAAGTAACCACAGAACACTACCGTATAGTGTTCTGTGGTTACTTTTTGGTTGGCCAACGGTTTACGTTGTATTGCGCACCCCACCCCACCCCTCTCCTCCCCTCCCCTCCCCACACCCACACCCACACAGAGCGCGCCTCCGGCTTGTGACACAAGAGATTCAGAAGGACGACACTGCAGCGCTCCAATAAAACACACTCAGACCTTCTGTTTCTAGCCGATACTACATAAAAAATAACGTAAAATAACGCAGTAACGCATCATGTAGTAACGGTAACTGAGTTACTGAGTATCAAAAATAACGCGTTAGGTTACTAGTTACCGCCGAAACTAACGGCGTTACAGTCCCAACACTGGTTGCGAGTTCAGACCCCGGCCGAGTCACACCAAAGACTATAAAACAAATGGGACCCATTACCTCCCTGCTCGGCACTCAGCATCAAGGGTTGGAATTGGGGGTTAAATCACCAAAAATGATTCCCGGGTGCGGCCACCACTGCTGCTCACTGCTCCCCTCACCTCCCAGGGGGTGAACAAGGGGATGGGTCAAATGCAGAGGACACATTTCACCACACCTAGTGTGTGTGTGACAATCATTGGTACTTTAACTTAACTTAATCTGTGAAAGAATGGGCCGCTCTGAGGAGATCATTGATTTCCAGCGTGGAACTGTCATAGGATGCCACCTGTGCAACAAATCCAGTCGTGAAATGTCCTCGCTCCTAAATCTTCCAAAGTCAACCGTCGGCTTTATTACAAGAAAATGGAACTCAGCCACCATGTGGTAGGCCACGTAAACTGACAGAGAGGGGTCAGCAGATGCTGAAGCGCATAGTGCAAAGACTTTCTGCACAGTCAGTTGCTACAGAGCTCCAAACTTCATGTGACCTTCCAATTAGCCCACGTACAGTGCGCAGAGAGCTTCAAGGAATGGGTTTCCATGGCCGAGCAGCTGCATCTAAGCCATACATCACCAAGTCCAATGCAAAGCGTGGGATACAGTAATGTAAAGCACGTCGCCACTGGACTCTAGAGCAGTGGAGACGCACTCTCTGGAGTGATGAATCACGCTTTTCTATCTGGCAATATGATGGACTTGTCTGGGTTTGGAGGTTGCCTGGAGAACGGTACATTTCAGACTGCATTGTGCCGAGTGTGAAATTTGGTAGAGAAGGAATTCTGATGTCGGGTTGTTTTTCAGGAGTTGGGCTTGGCCCTTTAGTTCTAGTGAAAGGAACGTTGAATGATCCTGGATACCAAAACATTTTGAACAATTCCATGCTCCCAACCTTGTGGGAACAGTTTGGAGCGGGCTCCTTCCTCTTCCAACATGACTGTGCACAAAGCAAGGTCCATAAAGACATGGATGACAGAGTCTGGTGTGGATGAACTTGACTGGCCTGCACAGAGTCCTGACCTGAACCCAATAGAACACCTTTTGGGATGATTTAGAACGGAGACTGAGAGCCAGGCCTTCTCGACCAACATCAGTGTGTGACCTCACCAATGCGCTTTTGGAAGAATGATTGAAAATTCCTATAAACACACTCCGCAACCTTGTGGACAGCCTTCCCAGAAGAGTTGAAGCTGTAATAGCTGCAAAAGGTGGACAGACATCATATTGAACCCTATGGGTTAGGAACGGGATGGCACTTCAAGTTTATATGTGAGTCAAGGCAGGTGGCCAAATACTTTTGGCAATATAGTGTATATTTCAGGATATCTGGATGCAGCCAAAAAAGTGGCATGATTGGTGATACCAGTTTTCCCTACATTTTGGATGAATTAATAGAGTAAGGGTTATGATTAATTCATCTTGTAACCCCAGAACATAAGTCTTGTGCTGAAAGATATTAACATCTCATCAGTCGGCATCCCAGTGAGAGCAGACATTGTACTGTAAAAGTCTGTTGTTCCTTGTTTAGCACTTAGCAATACTGCTTCATGATGCTTAGTGTGTTACTGGAGCTAGATCTGCTTATCACTAAGCTTATACAACTTGTAGCTCATCCTCCTTATATTTAGGCTCAAAAATATAAGGTTCTGATCATCATTTGTCCCAAAGTAGTCATTGTTGGCTTTCATGATTAGTAGTAGTTGTCTTTGAAGGAAATAGCAAACCTGAATTGTGAAATCAGTGTGCCACTATAATGTTTAAAATGTTTAAAATACGTCAATATTACATGTTATTATGAATGTGCCCGTAACTACAAACCCTGTTTCCATATGAGTTGGGAAATTGTGTTAGATGTAAATATAAACGGAATACAATGATTTGCAAATCATTTTCAAGCCATATTCAGTTGAATATACTACAAAGACAACATATTTGATGTTCAAACTCATAAACATTTTTTTTTTTTTTAGCAAATAATCATTTACTTTAGAATTTAATGCCAGCAACACGTGACAAAGAAGTTGGGAAAGGTGGCAATAAATACTGATAAAGTTGAGGAATGCTCATCAAACACTTATTTGGAACATCCCACAGGTGAACAGGCTAGTTGGGAACAGGTGGGTGCCATGATTGGGTATAAAAGTAGATTCCATGAAATGCTCAGTCATTCACAAACAAGGATGGGGCGAGGGTCACCACTTTGTCAACAAATGCGTGAGCAAATTGTTGAACAGTTTAAGAAAAACCTTTCTCAACCAGGTATTGCAAGGAATTTAGGGATTTCACCATCTACGGTCCGTAATATCATCAAAGGGTTCAGAGAATCTGGAGAAATCACTGCACGTAAGCAGCTAAGCCCGTGACCTTCGATCCCTCAGGCTGTACTGCATCAACAAGCGACATCAGTGTGTAAAGGATATCACCACATGGGCTCAGGAACACTTCAGAAACCCACTGTCAGTAACTACAGTTGGTCGCTACATCTGTAAGTGCAAGTTAAAACTCTCCTATGCAAGACGAAAACCGTTTATCAACAATACTCAGAAACGCCGTCGGCTTCGCTGGGCCTGAGCTCATCTAAGATGGACTGATACAAAGTGGAAAAGTGTTCTGTGGTCTGACGAGTCCACATTTCAAATTGTTTTTGGAAACTGTGGACGTCGTGTCTTCCGGACCAAAGGGGAAAATTGTTTTAGGTGCAAAGTTGAAAAGCCAGCATCTGTGATGGTATGGGGGTGTATTAGTGCCCAAAACATGGGTAACTTACACATCTGTGAAGGCGCCATTAATGCTGAAATGTACATACAGGTTTTGGAGCAACATATGTTGCCATCTAAGCAACGTTACCATGGACGCCCCTGCTTATTTCAGCAAGACAATGCCAAGCCACGTGTTACATCAACGTGGCTTCATAGTAAAAGAGTGCGGGTACTAGACTGGCCTGCCTGTAGTCCAGACCTGTCTCCCATTGAAAATGTGTGGCGCATTATGAAGCCTAAAATACCACAACAAAGACCCCGGACTGTTGAACAACTTAAGCTGTACATCAAGTAAGAATGGGAAATAATTCCACCTGAGAAGCTTCAAAAATGTGTCTCCTCAGTTCCCAAACGTTTACTGAGTGTTGTTAAAAGGAAAGGCCATGTAACACAGTGGTGAACATGCCCTTTCCCAACTACTTTGGCACGTGTTGCAGCCATGAAATTCTAAGTTAATTATTATTTGCAAAAAAAAAAAAAAGTTTATGAGTTTGAACATCAAATATGCTTTGTAGTGCATTCAATTGAATATGGGTTGAAAAGGATTTGCAAATCATTGTATTCCGTTTATATTTACATCAACACAATTTCCCAACTCATATGGAAACGGGGTTTGTACATTACATATGTACTTACAGCATGTACAGTATTTAGGATGTTGATTGATGTTTTTGCATGTTTTTAAAACACTTAATATGCAGAATAGATCGAATTCAGTTACCTGCATTGTTTGCCACCTCTTGCTAGCGTTTATTTACAGGTTAGAATACATTATTGTATTCTTTTGTGTTTCCACAAATGATGTAATTCCAGCCTTTCATAGCCTATGACCACTCCCAACTTAAAGCACCACACCTTCAAGAAACAGAATACTCAATTTTCCCCTGAAGGTAACAACAAACTTAAGCAATATTGAATGCATTTCAAACAATAAACAAGAAAGTCAGAACGAATTCCAAAATAATCAAAAACATAAAGGTTGCGCACACCAGCTTATGACTCCTTGTAGTCCACAAAATGCACAAAACGGTTCATAATATTCCTAAAATGTACAAATAATTGTATAAAATTGTATAATATAAAAAGTAACACTAAAAATATGATAATAATATAAAATATATTATTATGCAAGCATGACAATATTCATAGTTCCAACAGAAGACATTTGTGCAAATTTTACTCGCCAGACACCAAGCGCTATGAATAATAAATGAAATTAATAATGTTAATTAAAAATATGAAAAGAGCTGAAACCTTAGCAATTGTATGAAGAGATTCAAAAGCTGAGAACAGACTAAAGCAAAGACAGGCACATCATGCACTCATTCCCTGACACACACACACACACACACACACACACACACACACACACACACACACACAAAGCTGACCCAGTTTCTGAGGCCTGCAGACTTTAACTGACACTGAGTAACCCGGATAAGAACGCACTTTCACGCAAAGTCCCTCTTGTTCTCCCACACTCAATTTTGGGCTTTTAAATTACTTTTTAGAACGGAAAGGCATTTAAGCCCACATTGAGTGGATGTAAACCTCAGACCAGAACTGTATAAACACACACACACACACATATATAAACTCACGTTCAGACAAGGCAACAGATTGCGTGTGTGTGTGTGTGTGTGTGTGTGTTTCAAAACTTAGAAGCAGAGATGAAGTCGAGATAATAAATGTCACTTATGTTTAGACTAAAGTCTGATCCAGGACAGGGTGGCCTGATTCGTGCACTTTTTGATGGCTCGAATGTGTGTGTGTGTGTGTGTTTATGTTCAGGCTAGGGATCGACCGATAATCGGTGCCGATATTTGGCTTTTTTAAATTAACCACAACATTATGTCGCTACTGGTCCGACATCTCCAAAAAAATAAATAAATAAATAACTTAAAGGTTTTGTTTAGCTGTTTACTGACGTATACTATTCATGTTTAGGAATCTTTTACTTCAAATGCTCCAAATATCGACTCCTAATAATCGGTATCGGACCTGGGAAAACCATATTGGTCGATAGTTCAGGATACATGCTGTTCAGAACCCCATCAACATACAATATGTACAAACCCCGTTTCCATATGAGTTAGGAAATTGTGTTAGATGTAAGTATAAACGGAATGCAATGATTTGCAAATCCTTTTCAACTCATATTCAATTGAATGCACTACAAAGACAAGATATTTGATGTTCAAACTCATAAACTTTATTCTTTTTTTGCAAATAATAATTAACTTAGAATTTCATGGCTGCTACACGTGCCAAAGTAGTTGGGAAAGGGCATGTTCACCCCTTTTAACAACACTCAGTAAACGTTTGGGAACTGAGGAGACATTTTTTAAGCTTCTCAGGTGGAATTCTTTCCCATTCTTGCTTGATGTACAGCTTAAGTTGTTCAACAGTCCGGGGGTCTCCGTTGTGCTATTTTAGGCTTCATAATGCACCACACATTTTCAATGGGAGACAGGTCTGGACTACAGGCAGGCCAGTCTAGTACCCGCACTCTTTTACTATGAAGCCACGTTGATGTAACACGTGGCTTGGCATTGTCTTGCTGAAATAAGCAGGGGCGTCCATGGTAACGTTGCTTGGATGGCAACATATGTTGCTCCAAAAGCTGTATGTACCTTTCAGCATTAATGGCGCCTTCACAGATGTGTAAGTTACCCATGTCTTGGGCACTAATACACCCCCATACCATCACAGATGCTGGCTTTTCAACTTTGCGACTATAACAATCCGGATGGTTCTTTTCCTCTTTGGTCCGGAGGACACGACGTCCACAGTTTTCAAAAACAATTTGAAATGTGGACTCGTCAGACCACAGAACACTTTTCCACTTTGTATCAGTCCATTTAAATGAGCTCAGGCCCAGCGAAGCCGACGGCGTTTCTGGGTGTTGTTGATAAACGGTTTTTGCCTTGCATAGGAGAGTTTTAACTTGCACTTACAGATGTAGTGACCAACTGTAGTTACTGACAGTGGGTTTCTGAAGTGTTCCTGAGCCCATGTGGTGATATCCTTCACACACTGATGTCGCTTGTTGATGCAGTACAGCCTGAGGGATCGAAGGTCACGGGCTTAGCTGCTTATGTGCAGTGATTTCTCCACATTCTCTGAACCCTTTGATGATATTACGGAGCGTAGATGGTGAAATCCCTAAATTCCTTGCAATAGCTGGTTGAGAAAGGTTTTTCTTAAACTGTTCAACAATTTGCTCACGCATTTGTTGACAAAGTGGTGACCCTCGCCCCATCCTTGTTTGTGAATGACTGAGCATTTCATGGAATCTACTTTTATACCCAATCATGGCACCCACCTGTTCCCAATTTGCCTGTTCACCTGTGGGATGTTCCAAATAAGTGTTTGATGAGCATTCCTCAACTTTATCAGTATTTATTGCCACCTTTCCCAACTTCTTTGTCACGTGTTGCTGGCATCAAATTCTAAAGTTAATTATTATTTGCAACAACAAAAAATGTTTATGAGTTTGAACATCAAATATGTTGTCTTTGTAGCATATTCAACTGAATATGGGTTGAAAATGATTGGCGAATCATTGTATTCCGTTTATATTTACATCTAACACAATTTCCCAACTCATATGGAAACGGGGTTTGTAGTTGCCAGCTGGCGATTTGCGGACTAGAAACCAGCTAGCGATTTGCGTGCTAGTTGCCAGCTAGTGAATAGCGTTCCAGTTGACAGCTTGGGATTAGCGCTCTGGTTGTCAGCTAGCAATTAGTGCACAAGTTGCCAGCTAGCTATTAGCGGCACCACTACTATTATTTCAATATCTTAGCATTGCGCAATAACACAGTAATTCTACGACCAGTTTAAAATAAAACATTCATTTACAAGGTATTTAAGTAAGCTCCATCAGTTTGGGTGTCCTTGGCCTGGACAACGTTGAAGACCGCAGCACTGCTTTAGAGGTGAACAAAATCCAATCATACAATTCCGTTGGAAGTAGGACAGTGTCCCAAAAACAAAATCCTAACAGAAAAGGTGCTCTCTAATCATCATGGAAGCAGACATCTGTGTCACACCAGACATTTCCAGGTCAATATTATTGCCGCACAATCCCACAAATCGCTCAGTCGCAATCCCCAATTGCTCTCTAGCAACAACACAGATATCAGGAGATATCAGTGTGTGTTTGTGTGTGTGTGTGTGTGTGTGTGTGTCAGTGTGTGCGCTGATTGATGTAAATTGACAGCTGAAGCGGCGCCATGTGCCCAACCATCAGCCTGGCACCCACTGTCTCTGTTATTCTCCCCCTCTCTCCCTCCATACACACACACACACACACACACACACACACACACACACAAACCCTGTGTCCTTCTCGAGTGACTCCACTATAATGTTTGAGATGTGGGTGTGGTGAAGCATTACAGAAAGCTCCCCTAATTCCATTAGGAGTCGGTCATCTTGCATAATAAGCTTTGAATCTTCCCTGCGTGACAAAGATGCAAAGCATCGAGGGCGTGTATGTCACCAAAATGCTGGTACATCAAGTGTGTGCGTGTGCATGCGTGTGTCCGGTTGCCATGACGATGATCACACATGAGCCAGCCACCAAAATGCAGTCCATTTCTTCTCCAAGTTGATCTCGCATAATTAATTTGTAGGTGGGAATAAACAGAATGACGGGAAGAAAAACAAAAAAAATACAATAATACTGTGTCGTATGATGAAGTGATGGCACATTTTACTTTCATATCCTCCTGAGAACCATTTGTTTTTTTGTGTACTGTACTTCTTTCGTCAGAGTTACACATTAGAAATAGTGTGATGCAAATGACAAATGTCCATTACAGGGAATATGCAATAAAGGGAAAGCTATTTTCAAATGTTCCATCCAGAAATGTGTTATTATGCAGATGAACCAGAGGTGTCAAAGTTGTTTTCATTGAGGAGTTATGTTTGGCCCCTGAGGGCCGCTTCTAACAGTGAATACTATTATTACACATTTTTTGATGCATTTTATTAGTACTAAAATGTAAAAAAAAAAAAAAATGGTAAGTTGCAATAATTCCACCTCAAAATGTAGTGTAATATTACTGTAAATGGAAAAACAGTACTGCGTTTTTTTTTATGGTAAAGAAAAGGCAGCACAGTTGCCAGAGTTTTACTGTAAAATTTACATTTGTTTTTTTACTGTAAATAAAAAAACACTAATTTTACAGTAAAATGTTGGCACCTGAGCTGCCAGTTATTTATTTATTTATTTATTTTTACCGCAAATCAACAACATTTTTCGGTGTATTACTGTAAATGCCAAAACGGTACCACAGTTTATTACGGTAAAAAAAAAAAAGTACAGTTGTTTTCATTTAGAGAAAAATGCTGTAAAAACAACAGTAAATTTCACAATTTTACCATGAAATCTATTGCTACTTTTACATTGCACAATTTGATGGATAATTTGCTTTGAAATCATTATTATTAGTATTTATTTATACATTTTTTTAAATGGTTTGAATGTTTGATAATATATATTTTTTTGCCAGAATTTTACTGTAAAATTTACATTTGTTTTTCTACTGTAAATAAAAAAACACAAATTTTACAGTAAAATGTTGGCACCTGAGCTGCCAGTTATTTTTTTATTTTATTTTTTTTTACCGCAAATCAACAACATTTTTCGGTGTATTACTGTAAATGCCAAAACGGTACCACAGTTTATTACGGTAAAAAAAAAAGTACAGTTGTTTTCATTTAGAGAAAAATGCTGTAAAAACAACAGTAAATTTCACAATTTTACCATGAAATCTATTGCTACTTTTACATTGCACAATTTGATGGATAATTTGCTTTGAAATCATTATTAGTATTCATTTATATATTTTTTTAAATGGTTTGAATGTTTGATAATATATTTTTGCATAATTCGACAATATTTAAGTTAACATAATTTGCGATTACATGGAGAACACATATTGTTTTTATCCCAAAATAGAAAGAAAGAATACATTTGACAAGTTACAGTACTTTATTGATACATTTTATTTCCAGGCTTTGGAGGGCCAAATAAAATGAAGTGGCGGGCCACATCTGGCCCCCGGGCCTTGAGTTTGACACCTGTGAGATAGACCATTATTTTTAGAATAATTGTATCTCAGTTATCACAAAACGTGTTTCAATGAGTTCCCGGCGAGAGGACAAAAGCTGTCTTTAATCCTACCAAGCAGGTTTGTAAAACTCCACTGTTTAGGATGGGAAGCAACATGAAGGTGTTCTGTTTCTTTCATGTATTGTAATCCACAGAAAGATTTTGTCTTGACCCAAGAACTACAAAAGCGGAGAGGAAGCAGGACCAGACTCCCCTCCAGGCGACCTTTTCTGTGAACTGTTTTACGACCTCTTCTTTGAACTGTTTTACGACCTTTTCTTTGAACTGTTTTACAACCTTTTCTTTGAACTGTTGTAATCAAAGGCGATGGCTGTTTACGACCCCCGTACCTTAGAAACAGCTGTTGCCATGTAATCAGGGGAAAGTCCAAATAAAAGAGAAGGCGCACAATCTTTCGCCAGAGCGTGATGGAGACTGTACAAGAGTACAGCCCAGACGCGCTCTCCTCAATTGAGCCAAATTTAATTCTGTCTCTGTTTAATTCCTTGTTTCTTGTCTTGTTTAATAGATGTCATCGGTGTTTGAACCTGACAATTATCTTTTTACTACTTACCTTTTGAGTTTGACACCTGTGAGATAGACCATAATCTTTTTCCCATTTTCCCTGCAAAATATTTAGGGCCCGAGTAGCAAAGGCTGCGAGAGCTCTTATTATTTTTCTCCCACTTCAGTCAAGTTTTTGATGCCCTTAACAAACACGGAAATTCACCAATTTTTGCAAGCGCATGCGGTCCGGTGAAAATGTTTTAATCTTGTGGTCACCGAAACACGAAATTTCAAAATTGACTCTCTCGTGCCCCCTTGAACATTTGAACATATCAGCCCCTGCCACCAGTTTCACCTATCGTCACGAAAATGGCTGGAGACCTCCGTCATGACAAGACGCACCTAAATGTCTTAGGAAGACATATTTTTAAGACAAAAACAGAGGTCGTACTTTAATGAATTCATTGAAGGGACTTTGACCAAATGAACCGCGGTTAAAATGTCAAATACAAGACAGATGGGCGATGCTTAATTGCGAAGGAATTTTGCCTATGCCTTAGGATGTGATGGGCGTGGCATGGCGCCAAACTTTGATGGGATCATTTTAATAACTGCTGCTGTCCAAGCAATTGATAGTTCATTCCCCTACAGTGGATGTTTTGACTCTTGTACAAAGTATGGCTGTTACCTTGTCACCAGCAAAGACACACACGATAGCACATGCATGCAAGCACACACACACACACAATTATTATACATAATATTATTCTTCCCCTCCTCCAGGCTTAACACTCCACTCGGTCACTGCACCTTCTGCCAGTTTAATTTCCCACCAACCTGAGTAAAGCCTAGGGAGAATGTGTGTGTGTGTGTGTGGGGGGGGGCTTATAGGTTTCTGTTGCTGAATAACCACATTCCATTTAGCTTGAATTCACATTACTCTGTCTACGCCGAACTGTCAGCATATGTTGTTTGACCAAGAGTTTACATACAGTAAGCGTTACAGTATGTGCCCGCGTCATATGTAGTAATGTCTGTGTGCTTGTGCTGTAACAGTGATAGTAAGTAGGTCTGCTCGGGAAGTTAATCCAAACACATTGTGCAGCCGGGCATGAAGGGGAGCAGTCGGGTCGATACGCTCCACCATCATATTGTCATGCTGCGCTACCACTCAGTGTTTCCTCTCCTATCAGTGCAGGGCAGCTACAGGCCAGCCTTTCATCGCGACCGAGTCTCTGATATTGTAAGTGCCGTCGTTCGTGGTTCACCAACTCTTATTCACAGAGAAAATAGTCTTACCGAGGCTACTTGGTTGTCCACACCAACCTATACCAGCCATAAACATGCGTTAAAAACTAGGGCGGTCTGATATAAGCAAAAAAAAAAATCTGATTTTATTGACTTGATACAAGCAGTCCAGTCAGTTAACATCTAAATGTCCTCCAATATAAGGTTGGTCTTTTCTTGGATTCTCGTGAAGTCGTTTACAAAAAGGTAAACATGGGAGGCTATAGTTAAGTTAAAGTACCACTGATAGTCACACGCACACTAGGTGTGGTGAAATTACTCTCTGCATTTCACTCATCACCTTGTTCCATCCCCTGCGTGGTGAGGGGAGCAGTGAGCAGCAGCGGTGGCCACGCTCGAGAATCATTTTGGTGACTTAAGCCCCAATTCCAACCCTTGGTGCTGAGTACCAATCAGGAAGGTAATGGGTCCCATTTGTATAGTCTTTGGTATGACTCGGGCGGGGTTTGAACTCACGACCTACCGACCTCAGGCTAGGAGAAGCGAGCAGCTACACAACAGCTCAGCACACAAACTATACATTAGTAAAAAGTGTCCTTAATTGAACAATATTACAGTCTAAAACACAACATTTGTCAACATAAGCAAGTATAAAATGATTATAATTGCATATTACTTACAGACACAAAATGTCCAAGGCAGAAGCATATTAGAAAGTGTCAACTAAGAAACAAATGTGTCCGCATCATTCAATTTATTGCGTCATGAGCTTAACTTATAAATAAAGTTGATTTGATTTGATTTAACTTAGAATTATTGTGACCATGAGGTGTCTGCAAAAAACAAATTATCACTCCACTTCAAAAACATAAATCTGTGACAAGGTTAATGTTTTTATACTTACCATTGTTCTCTGAGTAAATTGACTTGGTATAACAAGATTAGGGTTTCATGCTGCTGGTCCTATACCGGTCATCCATGAATGAGATAAGCCGATACCGTTCACAAATATTAACCGTACATTTTCCCATTTATTTGTGGTGAGTGCTATTTACAGTTTAACCACATCAACACCCTATTTAAACCAGTTCTTTGTTAATAAATACAACTATTGCACTGGTACACGATAAAAACAACTACTATCTGATACTCATTGCAACAGTTTGGTTTTTGGCCTCAAAGTCCACCTGTGTGATTTGTAAACATTAACAAAAACAACAAAAAATACATATTTTGAGGGAGTAAAAATATCAATCCAATCACTCTAGTATCGATCATATACTGATATTATCTTTGGTATCGACACCACCAATTTATGGATCAATTCGCCATTCTCTTACATGATTAAAGTAATATGTAGTAATGGATATTTATAATGTTATATATTTGGGAAGATTCTAATATTTTTATGGCTGTTAAGTAGAGAACACAGACATTAGCGTAGATCTAAGTTAGCATAATTTTTCAATTCACGCAAACAACATACCATGTAAGTTAATACATCACAATAGACACGTAGTTTCTTTATATAAATATATATATATATATATATATATATAGATATATATATATAGATATATATATATATACACATACATATATATACACATTTATGTGTATATATATATATATATATATATATATATATATGTATACATATATATATATATATATATATATATATATATATACACATATACATATATATATATACACACACATATATATATATATATATATATATATATATATATATATATATATATATATATATATATATATATATATATATATGTACACATATATATATATATATAAATGATAAATGATAAATGGGTTGTACTTGTATAGCGCTTTTCTACCTTCAAGGTACTCAAAGCGCTTTGACACTACTTCCACATTTACCCATTCACACACACATTCACACACTGATGGAGGGAGCTGCCATGCAAGGCGCTAACCAGCACCCATCAGGAGCAAGGGTGAAGTGTCTTGCTCAGGACACAACGGACATGACGAGGTTGGTACTAGGTGGGGATTGAACCAGAGACCCTCGGGTCGCGCACGGCCACTCTTTCACTGCGCCACGCCGTCCCCAATATATATATATACACAGGTAAAAGCCAGTAAATTAGAATATTTTGAAAAACTTGATTTATTTCAGTAATTGCATTCAAAAGGTGTAACTTGTACATTATATTTATTCATTGCACACAGACTGATGCATTCAAATGTTTATTTCATTTAATTTTGATGATTTGAAGTGGCAACAAATGAAAATCCAAAAT
>NC_084577.2:467500-495000 GCF_033978685.3 Nerophis lumbriciformis
AAAAAGGAAGATTACCTCTAAATTCTTCAGGACAACCTAAAATCATCAGCCCAGAGGTTGAGTCTTGGGCGCAGTTGGTTGTTCCAACAGAACAATGACCCCAAACACACGTCAAAAGTGGTAAAGGAATGGCTAAATCAGGCTAGAATTAAGGTTTTAGAATGGCCTTCCCAAAGTCCTGACTTAAATGTGTGGACAATGCCGAAGAAACAAGTCCATGTCAGAAAACCAACACATTTAGCTGAACTGCACCAATTTTGTCAAGAGAAGTGGTCAAAAATTCAACCAGAAGCTTGCCAGAAGCTTGTGGATGGCTACCAAAAGCGCCTTATTGCAGTGAAACTTGCCAAGGGACATGTAACATACATTGCTGTATGTATACTTTTGACCCAGCAGAATTGGTCACATTTTCAGTAGACCCATAATAAATTCATAAAAGAATCAAACTTCATGAATGTTTTTTGCGACCAATAAGTATGTGGTCCAATCACTCTAAAAATAAGAGTTGTAGAAATTATTGAAAACACAAGACAGCCATGACATTATGTTCTTTACAAGTGTATGTAAACTTTTGACCACGACTGTATATATCAAATGTTACACATTTTTATTTGATAACGATTGTGGGTTGTACTTAAAGGGGAACATTATCACAATTTCAGAAGGGTTAAAACCATTAAAAATCAGTTCCCAATGGCTTATTTTATTCTTCAAAGTTTTTTTCAAAATTTTACCCATCACGCAATATCCCTAAAAAAAGCTTCAAAGTTGCTGATTTTAACCATCGTTATATACACCCGTCCATTTTCCTGTGACGTCACACAGTGATGCCAATACAAACAAACATGGCGCATAGAACAGCAAGGTATAGCGACATTAGCTCGGATTCAGACTCGGATTTCAGCGGCTTAAGCGATTCAACAGATTACGAATGTATTGAAACGGATGGTTGTAGTGTGGAGGCAGGTAGCGAAAACCAAATTGAAGAAGAAACTGAAGCTATTGAGCCATATCGGTTTGAACCGTATGCAAGCGAAACCGACGAAAACGACACGACAGCCAGCGACACGGGAGAAAGCGAGGACGAATTCGGCGATCGCCTTCTAACCAACGATTGGTATGTGTTTGTTTGGCATTAAAGGAAACTAACAACTATGAACTAGGTTTACAGCATATGAAATACATTTGGCAACAACATGCACTTTGAGAGTGCAGACAGCCCAGTTTTCATCAATTAATATATTCTGTAGACATACCCTCATCCGCTCTCTTTTCCTGAAAGCTGATCTGTCCAGTCCAGTTGGAAATGCATCTGCTTTGAGTGTCGCAGGATATCCACACATTCTTGCCATCTCTGTCGTAGCATAGCTTTCGTGGGTAAAGTGTGCGGAACAAACGTCCAATTTCTTGACACTTTCGCATCTTTGGGCCACTGGTGCAACTTGAATCCGTCCCTGTTGGTGTTGTTACACCCCCTGACAACACACCGACGAGGCATGATGTCTCCAAGGTACGGAAAACAGTCGAAAAAACGGAAAATAACAGAGCTGATTTGACTCGGTGTTTGTAATGTGTTTGAGAAAATGGCGGATTGCTTCCCGGTGTGACGTCACAATAGAAAGGCGTTTAATTCGCCAAAATTCACCCATTTAGAGTTGGGAAATCGGTTAAAAAAATATTTATGGTCTTTTTTCTGCAACATCAAGGTATATATTGACGCTTACATAGGTGTAAAAAACGAAATTGGGATACTTACAACAGTGTCGCAAGCAAACTTATCACCCAAACCAATCTTTTTATGTCTACGTCTACTACCAAAAGTCTGATTGACGGATAGCTTCTTCCTGTTCTGCAATCTCCTCTTGCTTCACTTTCACCTTTTTTCTTTCTTTGCAAACTCAACGTTGACACCCTTCCTCTCATCATCACACTCCTGTTGAGTAGCTCGACACCTCGCATTTGTCCCCGACTCATCTCCGGCTTTCTCACTCTGCGCCTTGCTCCTTCTGTGTTTCACACAACACGTTAGAGCTGTCTGTCTTGTCATGAGGACACAGGGGGGGAAAAAAAGAGAGGAAGTCTTCCTCTCTCAGGCATGCTTGTTATCATTTGCCAAATTCTAGACCTGCACGTAGAAAGCAGGCACAGGAAAAACTTGCAGGGTATTTGTATAAATCCAGTATGTGTAATCTCTTCCATATGGACGTACAGTTTGTGCATGGTAAGACTATTAACCATCATGAGCTCTGTGGCCACAAGCTCGACCAGACCAGTTTGAAAATACCACAGTAGTCAATAACATCAGGAGAAATATGCCATCTGCTCTTAACCTCCACAGAGCTAAGGGAAATAGATTGCTATTGACCCAGATTAGACAACGCTTTAACAACAAATAAGAGCCGGATGTCCTTGCTCTAGCCCGATCCGACAGTTTACACCTTCTCGGACTCACCTGGGCTCCATGGCATCGCCCACCTCCCCACAAGAAGTCATCGTGGACAGAGAAGAGTGCAGCGGTGACAAGTCGAGGGGTTTGAGACGAGTGGCGAGGAAAAAGATGAGAGGAGGAGAGAGCTTGTGATGATATCGCCCCTCAGACTGAGAGGCAGGGGGAGAGTGAGCGCAGAGCCAGAGACAACCACACCTCTTCTTAAGAGATTAACTTGGAGAGAGAGAGAAAAGAAGCCGGTACATGCAAAGAGACGAAAGCAGGACGGCCACGTCTGGCGCACAGATGCACAGGAACTAATACTGCGCATGCAAGCCGGCTGGCAGCTGCGCTATGAATGAATGACAAATCAATGTCTGTCCCAAATCCTGGACTAGAGAGAGAGGGACTGGATGAGAAAAAAAAAAAAAAGGAAAAATAGGAAAGTGTGGGGGAGTGATGGTTGAGGGAGTCATGGCGGGTCCTGACACACTTTTCTTCGCTCTACATCTGCTCTCGGCACACTGGTCAGGAGTGCACTAGGGGAGAGGGTGAAATGTGGGCCTGGGGAAAGGGTTAGATAAGTGCTGGAGGTGGAACTGCACCAGGTCAAGAAGAAGAGCAGCGTATTGTAGTGTAACTCGCAAAATGACCGGATGGGTTACATGGCCTGGAATCTATATCGCGATACAGTATATACTGCAGCATCCTACGGTAACGGTATATATCACAATGTCATACTTGCCAAACCCTCCCGGGACAAATTTTTTCCCGAAAATCTCCCGAAATTCTGGCCGAGCTGGAGGCCACACCCCCTCCAGGTTTATTGTTAGGCAGTTTCATTAACGTCCTCCCAGCGCGGCAACAACACACATCAACAGCAGTCACATTTTCGACCATAAAGCAGTTCGTCTGCTGTAAACAGCAATGTTGTGACACTCTTAAACAGGGCAATACTGCCATCTACTGTACATGCATATGTGACAATAACATCTACGGCTTTTAGAGAGTGCAGTGCACAACTGCGCACACAACAAGGAGACAAAACAGAATGCATCATCAGAGAGGGTGTTCAGCATGGTTAGAAAAATAGTGACAGAGAATAGAACAAGGATGGACAATTCAACCCATAACTCAACAATGAGCAGATGAGTGTTTTGTGTGTGTATATGTGTAAATAAATGAACACTGAAATTCAAGTATTTCTTATATTTATATATATATATATATATATATATATATATATATACATATATATATATATGTATGTGTGGGGAAAAAAATCACAAGACTACTTCATCTCTACAGGCCTGTTTCATGAGGGGTTCCCTCAATCATCAGGAGAAATCTCCTGATGAAATCTCCTGATGATTGAGGGAACCCCTCATGAAACAGGCCTGTAGGGATGAAGTAGTCTTGTGATTTTTTTCCCACACATACATATATTGCGCTGTACTATGGTATCGAGCACTATTTTTTGGATAACCTTATTAAGACATATATATATATATATATATATATATATATATATAATATATATATATATATATATATATATATATATATAAAATAAAAAAAAATAAAAAATATATATATATAATAAATAAATAAAAAATATATATATATACATATATATATAGCTAGAATTTACTGAAAGTCAAGTATATATATATATATATATATATATATATATATATATATATATATATATATATATATATATATATATATATATGAAATACTTGACTTGGTGAATTCTAGCTGTAAATATACTCCTCCCCTCTTAACCACGCCCCCCGCCCCCCCGCCAACCCCCACCTCCCGAAATCGGAGGTCTCAAGGTTGGCAAGTATGCACAATGTATTATTTGACATATAAATGAGAATAGAAAAAACATTTCAAAACGGGTTACGTACGGGATAACATATATATATTATATTATATAATATATATATATATATTTCTAATTGTAATATTTTCTCAAAACTATTATTAATATACCGTATTTTTCGGACTATAAGGCGCACTTAAAATCCCTTCATTTTCTAAAAAATTATATAACCCAGTGCGCATAATGTACGGAATAATTCTGCTTGTGCTCACCGACCTCGAAGCAATTTTATTTGGTAGATGGTGTAATGATAAGTGTGACCAGTAGATGGTAGTTACACATAAGAGAAATGTGTAGACTGCAATATGACGCCAGTAAAACAACTCCAAAACTTTAAATGTTCCATTGAAAATAAAAAACATTACACACGGCACTCAAAAATCTGTGAAAATGTTTTAGTATGACTTTGAAGCCGCACCGCTTGATGGATTGTCGGCCCATTACGGCTACCGTAGTCAGAGATACAAGTGTTACTATGGTGTGTGTATAAGGACCGCAAAACGGCACCCATTAGCAGACATATTATCTGGCATTTAGTTTCACAATATTATGCAAAACCAACGTTTCTGGTACCTGCTGATGTGTATTTGAGATCTGCATAAGTCCTGAAAATTTGCGCATGTCCGCCACTGTAGTCCGTGCCGATACCGTAGTTGATAAGTTTCTTCTTTTTCACTATCTTCTTGTTATGGGGCATTCACCCTCTGCTGTTGCCATTTCTAATATAAAGTAGCGTAAAGTTCTAAGTTATATCTCGCTATAAAAGCGCTAAAAACTACCAGTGTAGTGGGTTTACATAATTCACCGGCGGAACTTTAGTTATTAGAGAGTACCGGTCGGACGTTTTTTCACGGGACACATTTCCGGCGTTGTTGTTGCACAAATGAGGCACGGATGAGGAGATGCTGCTCCGTTGTTGATTTAAGTAAAGTCTGAATGTCATTAAAACAGTTAGCGCCATCTTTTGACACTTCTGCCACTCCCGTCCTTGCACGCTACACCGCTATAACAAAAATGACGGTAAGAAGACGCTGTTGAAGGTGAGCCACGTAAATAAGACCGCCCATAAAACGGCGCATTCTGGAGCGACTGTCAAAAAGCGAATTGAAGATGATCTGTAAAACATAATCTATGCAACATTTTGACCAAGGAACCACCATTACATGTTATGTGAACTAGTGTGCCGTGAGATACAGTCTGGTTTATCTCATTTCACCTATTTGGGTTAAAAATATATTTTGCAAACCAGCAATTATAGTCAGCAAATGATGTGTTGTTGTTGAGTGTCGGTGATGTCTAGAGCTGGGCAGAGTAACCGTGTAATACTCTTCCATATCAGTAGGTGGCAGCAGGTAGCTAATTACTTTGTAGATGTCGGAAACAGCGGGAGGCAGTGTGCAGGTAAAAAGGTATCTAATGCTTAAACAAAAAATATACAAAAGGTGAGTGCCCCTAAGAAAAGGCATTGAAGCTTAGGGAAGGCTATGCAAAACGAAACTAAAATTGAACTTGCTACAAAGTAAACAAAAACAGAATGCTGGACGACAGCAAAGACTTACTGTGGAGCAAAGATGGCGTCCACAATGTACATCCGAAAATGACATGACAATCAACAATGCCCCACAAAGAAGGATAAAAAAAAACTAAAATATTCTTGATTGCTAAAACAAAGCAGATGCGGGAAATATCGCTCAAAGGAAGACATGAAACTGCTACAGGAAAATACCAAAAAAAGAGAAAAAGCCACCAAAATAGGAGCGCAAGACAAGAACTAAAACACTACACACAGGAAAACAGCAAAAAACTCTAAATAAGTCACGGCGTGATGTGACAGGTGGTGACAGTACACCTACTTTGAGACAAGAGCTATATTTATGCATGGTTGGTTATGGTTTAAAGTCATATCCAACAATTGCGACAACGACTTTTTACTGTCAACTGAGATTAGTTTTTTAATGATTTCTGCTGGTGGTGTGCCTCTGGATTTTTTCAACGCAAAAAATGTGCTCAAAAAAGGTTGAAAAACACTGATGTAGACCACAAGGAAGTTTTTTAAATTTAGAAAAAAAATCACAATATGACCTCTTTATGCGCCTTAAAGACCGGAATAGACCTGCTCATCAGCAGTGCGCTCTATGGTCCAGAAAATACGGTACTTGCTCATTTACTGTTAATATCTGGTTACTTTCTGTTGAAACATGATTCTATCTACATTTCTGTTCAAATGTATTCATCACTTAGGGCCTGATTTACTAAAGGTTTGGGTGCACCAAAAAGCATGCAAACTTGATAGCACAAGCAAAGCTGAGTGTATTGCGTCTGTTTAGTGAGCAGAATACGTACATGTGTCAACATATTTGTACTGACTAACTAAAAAAATAATAGACATATTGTCTATTCAATCATTTCTTTTTATAATTTTATTACTGCTGAATGGTGCCTGCTTAAATGTTGTTTGTATTTTTATTTAGGAAATATATTACTATGTATCTCCTGCATGACGAGACGTCTTTCATTATGCATTTTATTGCGTTCATTCAAATGAGTTTGACACCTGTGCACTACACACACCAAAGAGCTTGTTTATAGATGTACAATAAAACTCCTCATAGGAAGTCGCCATTTGTTATAACTTTGTGACATGATACGATGCACATTAATGAACATATCAAATATAAATGTGACAGATACCGTATTTTTCGGACTATAAGTGGCAGTTTTTTTCATAGTTTGGCCGGGCTCCAGTGCGACTTGTATATGTTTTTTTCCTTTTTTATTATGCATTTTCGGCAGGTGCGACTTATACTCCGAAAAATACGGTAGTAGACAAAGGCTGATTTCCATCTGCATCTCATTGAAAAGAAACATGCCCAAGGCTCCCACTAATTCAGCGTTTTTGCTGTATTTATCTGGCACGTGTGGAAAGCCGGTCCCTGAAAATAATGCCTACATTAAACCGGTCCGTGGCGCAAAAAAGGTTGGGGACCCCTGATATACACAACTTAAAGTAAATGAGGTGTTTTCGAAATTAAAAAAAAATATCCAAAATTTGTACATTTTCAGGGTTTTCAAATGCTGAATGGCAAATACTTTGTGATCTATTTTATCGCCATTACGAGATATCAGCGCGATCAGGAGCCATGTATGGCGTATTGTATCGTGAGGTAGCCTGCGCTTTCCAAGCTCGAGTTGTCACAGTAGGGAAAGGATTCATATGGCCCTGGGTGAAACAAGGGGCAGGGGTTAATCATTTTGCAAAGCAGTCTGCTGAAAATGATGGAAAGCGCCACTCAACATAGCAACTGATGGTCAAAGATGGAATTGCCATAACATTTTAAGATATTCAACATTCTACTGCCATCTGGCGGCCAAAGTGGATACATTTGTTTACGATTTACGCGTATGAATATGAATCCCCTTCTTACTGTATCAGTGACGTGCAGTCACTAGAGGTTCTTTCCATGATGGCAGGTGAGGTCCCGCCTCACCTGCCATCATGGAAAGAAAAAAAATGCAAAAAGAAAAAAAAATAATTAAATTGTTATATGTATCCAGTGATTATACTATAAAGTTATTTTCCATTTAACTTCACCAGTTTTAGATTATTTTTATTCAAAATCGCTGAATTTTCACATTTGCCGTTCAAATACTGAGAAGAGACGGTGCGGTGAACAGCAGCCAGTTGAGGCACGTCACTCAGTTGAGCCTCACCATGGATTGCGGACTCGGCTAACTGCTGGCCTGCTGTGCAGTGAGACCGTATTGCTATATGAATTATATTATACATTTCCATAGTTTAGTTAGCTGAGGTATATAATGTACAGTGTATTTTGTCAACAACTGTATGTGTGTAACGTATTTCTTGTGCTGAACAATCATAAAACTGCTGCGAAGACGCACTGGCTGAGGCTCGCAGTAATCCCGCCTCCTTGTGCCGGTTAATGCACCCCCGCCGTAGAACGCACCCCCCGATGGGAGCGCCACACCAACCAAAGCCCACACCCAAACCCCCCACGTGCAAGACCGAACCCACTCAAAAAAGTCCCCCAACAAGAAGCCAAAAACGCTCGCGTTGGAGGAGCTGCGAACGACCGCAGGGCCACAACATTAGGTACACCTGCAGACTGCAGCACGGATTTCATATTTCATTCATTCACAACTCCTCCAACACAAACATTATTGTTTTTGCACTTTTTGGCTTCTTATTAAATATCTTTTTAAAAAGATTCAATCTTGCACGTGGAACGTTTAAGTGTGGGCTTTAGTTGATATAACACTCCCGTCAGGGGGTGCATTAATCCAGCACAACCATAATAAAGTTTTTTCTATTAAATGTGCTTTTTTGTGTGCTACAGTTTGTATGTGTAAAGTTAAAGTTAAGTTAAAGTAGCAATGATTGTCACACACACACTAGGTGTGGTGAAATGTGTCCTCTGCATTTGACCCATCCCCTTGATCACCCCCTGGGAGGTGAGGGGAGCAGCGGCACCGCGCCCGGGAATCATTTTTGGTGATTTAACCCCCAATTCCAAGCCTTGATGCTGAGTGCCAAGCAGGGAAGAATGCTGGTATGAGCTTTTAAACATAACCCGTTAACTGCTGCCAATCAAATGGTGAATAAGATACTCTTTAGGGTTCATATGTTTGTAAATGTGACTGTGATGAAGTCAGTGCCTCACCAGCCATCAACCTCACTGTACTGTATGTAAACTATATTTGACTTGGGCAGAGCTCCTGTATGTTTGTGAAAAAGGACACTCACTCCTTTGTATTTTTAATGACAAAAATGTGTCTCTGCTGCCAGACAGGGTATTCTGAAAAACGTTGGAATGACTCACCGCTGGATTTTTGTTATGTTTACACCAAAATACAAATTTAGTCTGGGGAAAAATGCACCAAGTATACAACCTGAGGAGTCACTCTCCTGCAATGCACGCCGTATGTGTCCAATTAAGTATGTATGAATTCAAAGCAAAAACATATTCCTCTTTGACAAACAAAGGTTTTTTATTGCCTTCACCTCATATGAGTCCTATTTGGCCATCCCTAGGATACATTCAATAATTCTACCTTCCGTGCACATACAATTCTAGTGAAATACTGGCTTTTGCTGGGTATTTCTGACTACAAGTAACTGGTCCTGCTTTTCCTTTCTTCTGCAGCCCTCCAGGAATTAGATGTACAGACAGTAGGAAGAGGAGGGTGAGAAAGAGTTAGGTCTAAAAATAAGCAAAGAAGTGAAGACACAGCTGCAGCAAACGCAAGAAAGAGCTTTAACACAAATTAGATGATGCTTTGTATTTTTTATGTTAAATAAGATGCAAGAATGAATGAATGATAGTAATGCATATTATGCACTTGAATGTTGTCTCCACCTGCACACAAACACCGCACCACACGTACTTCCTCCCTTGTGTGCGCCACAATTAATGATCTGCATTAGGAAATGTTCCACACTTTGACTTGACTAACTGAGCTGCAGGCCAATGAGCGCAAACGTGCATATAATAACCAGCTATGATAACCTATTGGTTACTAACTCACTGTAATTAACCCATCCAATTAGGAGTATTATGCAATACTTTGTAATCTACTTACAAGGAACCCAAAACCTTTGCAAATTGATTTTTACAGTAGAGAGGGATAAGCATAATGAGTGCTTTGGTGATTAATTGATCATTAAGGACAAACAAATGCGCTGTTGATTTAAGAGTCAATGGGCTTTGGGGAGTTGAGGTCCAGCATGCAGACCGCCACGATGGCACAACTATTCCTGGCCCAATTCATCTGCTCAGTACCACACCGGCATGCAAACAGGAGTTCAGAACATTCAAAGAGCTTGGGAATTGCTGAGCTGCAATCGCGTGACCTAGAGGCATTTTTGGGTTTCAGGCAGAGGGCAAAAGTCCTATACCTGACTGATCATTTAAATGAAAACAGATTTGAGCATTTTTTTGAAAGGTTTAGAGCAGGGCTAATCGACTACATGATGAAGAGGGCCACAGTTTCAGGAGCCCAAGGTGTTAGGGGCCCATACTTGCCAACCCTCCCGGATTTTTCGGGAGACTCCCGAAATTCAGCGCCTCTCCCGAAAACCTCCCGGGACAAATTTTCTCCCGAAAATCTCCCGAAATTCAGGCGGACCTGAGTGACGTGTTGACATCCTGTTTTCACGTCCGCTTTCCCACAATATGACAGCGTGCCTGCCCAATCACGTTATAACTGTAGAATGATGGCGGGCGAGTTCTTGGTTTCTTATGTGGGTTTATTGTTAGGCAGTTTCATTAACGTCCTCCCAGCGCAGCAACAACACACAACAACAGCAGTCACGTTTTCGTCTACCGTAAAGCAGTTCATCTGCCGTAAACAGCAATGTTGTGACACTCTTAAACAGGACGCTACTGCCATCTACTGTGCATGCATATGTGACAATAACATCTACGGCTTTTAGAGAGTGCAGTGCACAACTGCGCACACAACAAGGAGACGAAGCAGAATGCATCATCAGAGAGGGTGTTCAGTATGGTTAGAAAAATAGTGACAGAGAATAGAACAAGGATGGACAATTCAACCCTTAACTCAACAATGAGTAGATGAGTGTTATGTGTGTGTATATTATGTGTAAATAAATTAACACTGAAATTCAAGTATTTCTCTTATTTATATATATATATATATATATATATATATATATATATATATATATATATATATATATATATAGCTAGAATTCACTGAAAGTCAAGTATATCTTATATATATATATGAAATACTTGACTTGGTGAATTCTAGCTGTAAATATACTCCTCCCCTCTTAACCACGCCCCCCCCGTAATCGGAGGTCTCAAGGTTGGCAAGTATGTAGGGGCCACACATCAAAATGTGGATGTTTATTTTAGAAAGTGCCTCCACAGGTTATATTCCTTTGAGACTGTGTTTACCTAATTACTAAGTAAACACATCAGCTTTCACACTGCACTGTGAAAAAAATCATTATTTTGCCCTCGCTACTCGTTTCCAGCGTGTGCAGCTAGACAGATAGTTAACAGCATTAAAAAACAGAAGCTTTGAGTTGATGATTGATGTTCCTTCTTTTGAAACAATTTTTCTCCCAGTTTTATTTCTTAATACGTCTTCCTTAATTTAGGTTTGTAAGACTGAAAATATAAACATTACAAAAATACCACATCCATTGTGTATTTTATGTAACTAATGTCCATTATGTATGTTACGTAAAAACACAAAACAGAAGGTTAAGTGTTAATACACACAGCAAACAAAACAGCAAAAACCAGCTCTGCTCTTTTAATGTCTTTAATGTCCTTTTTGTTCTTTGATGTTTCCCTCTTACACACATGTTTATGTGTGCTATGGCTATGAGTTTTTTCCCCCTTGGCCTCAGTCTGGACCTCCTCTCCAGGGGCACAGGCTTAGACTAAATTATTTATTTTTTTCTCCTCCCCCCGTCTACAGCGTTTACCTGTTTCTAACCTTTTTTTGTAAGGGGAGCTGGAAGTTGGCAGACCCGTCAGTGATAATGTTCTGTGTCCCTGTAATGTTTGTATGCTCTTGAATGGGATTGTGCTGAAAATGTTCATTTCCCCTCGGGGATTATTAAAGTATTTCTGATTCTGATTCTGAAACATGGTACACGTGGTTTAACACAATTAAACCCAAGGTGTAGCTTTACCCCCCTCTGCTGGTCAAATTCAGCACTACATGTTTTGATCGCCAAAGTTAAAACAGTACAAAAACACCATGACCATGAAAACAAAAGACATCACAAAGTGAGCTATTTCAATACATTCATACTTTTTCGGGGTCGATAGTGCCATATTCTTGTACTTGCCCACTGCTGCTTCATTGTGACTTGTGCTTTGCTGAGATTACTGCATACATGATCAACTCTCTTTTGAATGCTTTCATAAAGCCTAGTTGGGTGTTATTTGGCGGGCAAAATTAAAAGCTTTTTGGCGGCCCGCGGGTCACATCCGGCCCGCCAGTTGAATAAATTTGCTTTACAGGCAAGTCTACAAGCTACCTTAAAAAAAATACTGCAGTAGAATGGAGTGGATTTATACAACCCTAAGAAAAATAATTCATCATTGTCCAATTGGACAGATGCAGCCTGTTTAAAGCTGGACTACACTTTAACATCTGATTACCTCCAATAAGCACACATGGTTGGCCTTTTCTTTTTTTTTACTCATTTACAAATGGTAGGCTTTAGGCTACTAGTAGCTACACAACAGCTAAGCACAAAATAGCACACAAGCTAGCAGAGGTAAGAGTACTGTTACTTTAGAGTTTTATTACTCAAGTAAAAGTAAGGAGTAGTCACCCAAATATTTACTTCAGTAAAAGTAAAAAGTATGCTGTGAAAAAAACTACTCAAGTACTGAGTAACTGATGAGTAACCTGTTCGTTTAATGATAACGGCAACAAATAATGCACAAAAACATAAAAATAGCAATGAACAAATTCAGAGCCAGGAATATCTAAGCAACTAAAACAATAACATATTAAATAATAATACATTAAAATAAAAAAAAATTAAAGCAAATTGAGCCACAATAACTTAACAGCACCATAGGCTCAGTAGGCAGAGATTACAAAGGAAAATAACAAGTTAGCCTTTACGCAAACCATAAACTGATAGGTGTGGGCTGCACCTGGGAACACACTGTGCACTGCTGATTGGTGTTTGTATGCATGCGTGAGTGTGTGTACGACTGTGCGTGTGTGTCTCTGTCTGCCTGTCTATGAGGCTGCAGTGCGTTAATAAATAAATAAATAATGATAAATGGGTTGTACTTGTATAGCGCTTTTCTACCTTCAAGGTACTCAAAGCGCTTTGACACTACTTCCACATTTACCCATTCACACACACATTCACACACTGATGGAGGGAGCTGCCATGCAAGGCGCTAACCAGCACCCATCAGGAGCAAGGGTGAAGTGTCTTGCTCAGGACACAACGGACATGACGAGGTTGGTACTAGGTGGGGATTGAACCAGGGACCCTCGGGTCGCGCACGGCCACTCTCCCACTGCGCCACGCCGTCCCCACACTACGTACATTTGACAGTGATTCATAGCAGGGAAGCTAACATCAGCCTACGGTGACAGCCAAAATATCTACTAACGTTACTGTGTGCTTTCTCAAATTTGACGTTGAGTTCATGTAAGCGGAAATGTCCACTTGTTTGGGGAGACACATATGACAACGCATTACATAACTGTTTTTTTGGTTGTCTGAAGCGTGAACATCGATTTTATATGAGGCCAGGGGTGTTTGCGTTCGTTGTTGTCTCTGCCGTTGTTGTTCGCCGCTGAAACTTTATGTGCAGTCAATCATGTGACCGTCTGGCTCTGTTTGATTGGTGAAATGGAGTCCAACGTCACCAGTGACTGCATTTGATTGGTGAAACGCAGGCATGACATAGATCCTACTTTGAAGGTCTGTCTGACAAACCAAAACACACAAAGCGTGTGTTAACAGATCGATAAAAATCAGTAGCGAGTAGCGAGCTGAATGTAGATAAATGGAGCGGAGTAAAAGTAGCGTTTCTTCTCTATAAATATACTCAAGTAAAAGTAAAAGTATGCTGCATTAAAACTACTCTTAGAAGTACAATTTATCCCAAAAGTTACTCAAGTAGATGTAACGGAGTAAATGTAGCGCGTTACTACCCACCTCTGCAAGCTAGACATACATTATAATAATTAAACAATATTGCAGTGTAAAACATAATCAATTTACACAGGTATCAAATAATTATAGTTGCATGTTACTTACACGGGCAAATACTGCGGCATGGTCATGCTGGACCTTCAGAAGGCCTTTGACACCGTTAACCACGCTATACTGTTGGATAAGCTCAGAGCAATCGGATTTAACAAAACCTCATCGATCTGGATGCAATCTTACTTGGAGGGGAGGGAGCAGGTGGTAGAGGTGAACGGCACCGTGTGTCCCCCCCCTCTCAGTGAGCTGTGGAGTCCCCCAAGGCAGTGTATCGGGGCCTTTACTGTACCTAAAATACGTAACCGACTTGTCATCGGCATGCGACTGTGAATTGTTCTTGTTTGCGGATGACTCGGCCCTGCTGGTATCAGACAAGGACAAGTCACAGGTGGAGAAAATCCTCAGTGCTGAACTCTGTAGAATTTGCACCTGGCTCGCTGACAACAAGCTATCCATACACTTGGGTAAAACAGAATCCATCCTGTTTGGGTCCCACATCAACCTTAAGAAAGTCAATGACTTCACTATAAAAGTGGGTGACATTGTTATCACCAGGAAAGATGAGATCACCTACCTAGGTTCCATTCTAGAGGCTAATCTTTCCTGTGATAAAATGGCAACCAAGGTAATCAAAAAGGTCAACCAACGAGCGAGATTTCTCTATAGAATCTCCTCTCTGGTCAACAAAAGCACCATGAGGATTCTGGCGGGAACTCTCGTTCAACCCTTTTTCGATTACGCATGCACCTCCTGGTACCCTAGCACCTCCAAAACCCTCAAATCTAAACTCCAAACATCCCAAAACAAGCTAGTCAGATTACTTCTAGACCTCCACCCCAGATCACACCTCACTCCTACCCACTTCTCCAAAGTGGGCTGGCTCAGGGTGGAGGACAGAGTAAAACAACTTGCACTGAGCCTAGTCTATAAAATCCGCTACACCTCCCTGATACCGAAGTACATATCAAACTACTTCCTTAACGTAAATGACCGCAATAATCACAACACCAGGGGGAGCTCCACTAACCACGTTAAACCCAGATTCCGAACTAACAAAGGTCTTAACTCATTCTCTTTCTATGCCACATCAATGTGGAATGCGCTCCCAACAGGTATAAAAGAAAGTGCATCTCTATCCTCCTTCAAAACCGCAATAAAAGTTCACCTCCAGGCAACTACAACCCTAAACTAACACCCTCCCCGGATTGTTAATAATCAAATGTAAACAATCAAATGCAGATTATATTTCTTATGCCTTCTGATCTCTCTCTCTCTCTCTCTCTCTCTCTCTCTCTCTCTCTCTCTCTCTCTCTCTCTCTCAGTCTCTCTCTCTCAGTCTCTCAGTCTCTCTCTCTCTCTCTCTATCTCTATTACTCTCTCTCTCTCTCTCTCTCTCTCTCTCTCTCTCTCTCTTGCTGTCCATATCCTACCAAGTCAGACCTACACTGTTCCAATATCCATTTCTCTGTTCTCAATTGTTGATGACTAATGATAACAACCAAACACCCCCCCCCCCCCCGTCCCCTCCACACCCCGGATTGTAAATAATGTAAATAATTCAATGTGATTATCTTGTGTGATGACTGTATTATGATGATAGTATATATCTGTATCATGAATCATATTTAAGTGGACCCCGACTTAAACAAGTTGAAAAACTTATTCGGGTGTTACCATTTAGTGGTCAATTGTACGGAATATGTACTTCACCGTGCAACCTACTAATAAAAGTCTCAATCAAACATATAAAGTCTCCAAGGTAGAAGCTTATTAGAAAGTATCCAGTAACATACGTGTCCGCATCATTCAACTTACTGCACCATATCGCTTAATTTTATGAATTATTGTGGCCATCAGGTCAGGTGTCACCAAAAAAAAAAATTACCCCACCACATCAACTTAAAGACAGCATAAGTCCATTCTAGACAGTTAATAATAAGTAGGTTAGTGTTTTTCATTTGACTAATTTCACTTGATCAAACTTTTTTTTTAACACTACATAAAAGTATCATACATACCGTATTGGTATCAGTCAATTCTCAAGGCTCCAATATTAGTTTTGTATTGGAAGTGAAAAAGTTCTATCGAGGCACCCCTACCTAAAATCGCTATATTTTGTCCTGCAGCCCATTTGGTACATGTTCACGTTGGCCCTTGGAGGCAAAAAGTTTGGACACCCCTGACTTAGAGGGAGCGATTGTTTACGTGAGCCAGTGTTTCGGACATGACTAGTCTGCAACCGGACGGGATGGCCCGTGTAACAGCAGGGACCCTATCAATTCTTAAAAATGGGGTCCCACAGTAAATTTTTGGAGTCCCACTTTTTGGTAACTGTTTTGAAAACAAATGATAAATGTATGCATTATCCTGTTATAACTCACATTCTATATTGTGTTTTGGAAAAAAGTTGTCATAAACTTGACTTAATTCATTAAAAAAAACAACACATGTTTATGCTTATGTAAATGTATTCAGTTATAGACATTCATTCACTTTCTTCTTTCCTTCCTGGATCTAAACTTTACCCCTGCCGGTATTTTTTTCTATATTTTCATTTAATAAGTTGTAGGTGTATTTATTTCAGTATAAAAGTGTAAAAAATTGTTTGCTTCGGTCATGAAATGATGATAATGGTGTGCCAGGGCATACATGCCTATAGCAAATTTAATTGATTATTCTCAGTGTATGTAGATCATCAGTCGTTTAAAAAAAGCCTAATCTACACTTTGTGAGCGATAAAACTTTCGGAGAATCTAAATTTAAGAAATTGTACTGGAAATTGCATTACTTTGAAGTCGGCCAATAATTAATCATTAATAATTTGACGCGGCAAATATAAACAAAACAAAACATCGGCGGAAAGCGATAATCGGTAAAAAAATTAAAATAAAATCCGCGACCAGGGGTTGCACGGACTTCCGGAATTTGCCGTCCTTCCTGATTTCAATGCGTAAAAAGACACAAAAAGTGCATTAACACCAACACTGAACAGTATCGAAATATGGCACCGTCTGATTTTACGGAAATCAATACCCAGTAATACCGATGGAACTCAGTCAGTGCCTGTAAAAGTAACAAATTCAATACCTATCCCATCAGGGCAATTTGTCATTGGATTCTTATCAGTGACCAAGCTGGAAGGGGCTAGGAATATATTTCTGGTTTAACTTAACTTCATATAAAGCGCCCTGTCATCATTAACTGACATTTTACATGTGTGATCTGCGTGTCGGGAGATCTAATGAAACCTCCTTTAGCTATTTCCTTTCTTCTTTGTCTTCTTCTTGACAAATATTGTCATTCCTCCAACTAGCGTATTTTTCCGACTATAAGTCGCAGTTTTTTTCATAGTTTGGCCGGGGATGCGACTTATACTCAGGAGCGACTTATGTGTGAAATTATTAACACATTACCGTAAAATATCAAATAATATTATTTAGCTCATTCACGTAAGAGACTAGACGTATAAGATTTCATGGGATTTAGCGATTAGGAGTGACAGATTGCTTGGTAAACGTATAGCATGTTCTATATGTTATAGTTATTTGAATGACTCTTACCATAATATGTTACGTTAACATACCAGGCACGTTCTCAGTTGGTTATTTATGTGTCATATAACGTACACTTATTCAGCCTGTTGTTCACTATTCTTTATTTATTTTAAATTGCCTTTCAAATGTCTATTCTTGGTGTTGGGTTTTATCAAATAAATTTCCCCAAAAAATGAGACTTATACTCCAGTGCGACTTATATATGTTTTTTCCCTTCTTTATTGTGCATTTTCGGCAGGTGCAACTTATACTCCGAAAAATACGGTAAAAACTTTTTAAAGGGGAACATTATCACCAGACCTATGTAAGCGTCAATATATACCTTGATGTTGCAGAAAAAAGACCATATATTTTTTTAACCGATTTCCGAACTCTAAATGGGTGAATTTTGGCGAATTAAACGCCTTTCTAATATTCGCTCTCGGAGCGATGACGTCACGTTGTGACGTCACATCGGGAAGCAATCCGCCATTTTCTCAAACACCGAGTCAAATCAGCTCTGTTATTTTCCGTTTTTTCGACTGTTTTCCGTACCTTGGAGACATCATGCCTCGTCGGTGTGTTGTCGGAGGGTGTAACAACACGAACAGGGACGGATTCAAGTTGCACCAGTGGCCCAAAGATGCCAAAGTGGCAAGAAATTGGACGTTTGTTCCGCACACTTTACCGACGAAAGCTATGCTATGACAGAGATGGCAAGAATGTGTGGATATCCTGCGACACTCAAAGCAGATGCATTTCCAACGATAAAGTCAAAGAAATCTGCCGCCAGACCCCCATTGAATCTGCCGGAGTGTGTGAGCAATTCAGGGACAAAGGCCCTCGGTAGCACGGCAAGCAATGGCGGCAGTTTGTTCCCGCAGACGAGCGAGCTAAACCCCTGGATGTCTTGGCTCACACCGTCCCTTATGCCACCGAAGATGATCAAGAGAAGAATATCGACCCTAGATTCCCTGGCCTGCTGACATGAGGGTATGTCTACAGAATATATTAATTGATGAAAATTGGGCTGTCTGCACTCTCAAAGTGCATGTTGTTGCCAAATGTATTTCATATGCTGTAAACCTAGTTCATAGTTGTTAGTTTCCTTTAATGCCAAACAAACACATACCAATCGTTGGTTAGAAGGCGATCGCCGAATTCGTCCTCGCTTTCTCCCGTGTCGCTGGCTGTCGTGTCGTTTGCGTCGGTTTCGCTTGCATACGGTTCAAACAGATATGGCTCAATAGCTTCAGTTTCTTCTTCAATTTCGTTTTCGCTACCTGCCTCCACACTACAACCATCCGTTTCAATACATGCGTAATCTGTTGAATCGCTTAAGCCGCTGAAATCCGAGTCTGAATCCGAGCTAATGTCGCTATAGCTTGCTGTTCTTTCCGCCATGTTTGTTTGTATCGGCATCACTGTGTGACGTCACAGGAAAATGGACGGGTGTTTATAACGATGGTTAAAATCAGGCACTTTGAAGCTTTTTTTAGGGATATTGCGTAATGGGTAAAAGTTTGAAAAAAACTTTGAAAAATATAATAAGCTACTGGGAACTGATTTTTAATGGTTTTAACCCTTCTGAATTTGTGATAATGTTCCCCTTTAACATACCAGGCACGTTCTCAGTTGGTTATTTATGTGTCATATAACGTACACTTATTCAGCCTGTTGTTCACTATTCTTGATTTATTTTAAATTGCCTTTCAAATGTCTATTCTTGGTGTTGGGTTTTATCAAATACATTTCCCCCAAAAATGTGACTTACACTCCAGTGCGACTTATATATGTTTTTTCCCTTCTTTATGCATTTTCGGCAGGTGCGACTTATTCTCCGGCGCGACTTATACTCCGAAAAATATGGTAAAACCTTTTAAAAGGGCTTTAGCACACTTGAAAACGTGCCATATTTTGCCAAGATAAATGGGTTATACTTTTCTACCTTCAAGGTACTCAAAGCACTTTGACACTATTTCCACATTCACACATTGATGGCTGGAGCTGCCATGCAAGGCCCTAACCACGACCCATCAGGAGCAAGGGTGAAGTGTCTTGCTGAAGGACACAACGGACACGACGAGGTTGGTAGAAGGTGGGGATTGAATCAGGAACCCTCAGGTTGCTGGCACGGCCACTCTCCCAACGGCGCCACGCCGTCCTCAGATGTGTACAGTACACATATTCATCATGACAGGACGCACGGACGCGTAGGTCGTCAGCCATTTTTGTAGGAGGATTCGGGCCGGTTCAAATTTGTATTTGTTATTTTTGTGTAATATTCTAACTTTTGTTAATTTTGTCAGAAGAATGTGTTGCGGGTCAATCAAAAACGAGCTGCAGGCCGCAAAAGGCACATCCGGCCGCATTTTGGACACAACTGATGTAGAGCCTAATTGACTTTAATATTGGTAAACAATATTTTGTCTTTATTTTCAGAGCTGTATCCAAACAAACACAAACACACACACACACCATCCAATGATTTAAACTAACAGGCTGTATAAATAAATGTTGCTTTGTGGTCAATATCACGGTTTATTTCATTTCACCTTCTTTTTCAGCATCTAGCGGTCTTCATCCATCCACTCCCTCAGCACTATCAGCGTGTGTCTGCTGTTCTGCGGATGGGTTCTGATTCTTGAAGAGTGATACTGCCCGACTAGGCGGTAGGAGGAGGGTGTGAGTGTGCCCTCAAGTGGCTTCTGGACACAGGCGCACACTAATGTGTTTGTCAACTACATTAGATTGTCAGCAGCTTTCTACTCCAAGATTTGTGGCGTGTGCGCGTGCATGTGTGTGTGTGTGTGTGTGTGTGTGTGTGTGTGTGTGCGTGTGTGTGTGTGTGTGTATTGGGTGTAAAGCCCCAACTAGGTAGCAGCAGCTGGTCCAAACTGCACTCTTTGAGGCTAATTGACACGACATCCCAAGTTACCAACAGACAAGCGAGGACCATGTGACAAACTTGCCTCTGCATGGCAACCGTATCCCGTGACAACCACTGGTATTCTTTGTGGACATTGATCAAGTGTAGCGTTAAAAAAAAGGAGGGTGGAAATGTGGAGAAGGCATTGCCGATACAGAAGAAAAAAAAGTCAGCTTTGAAATAAGCCATCATCTGATGTTATTGTTGTAAAAGGAGTCTTTTTTTCCATGTTATCTGTTTAATAGCACCCCTAGTGGATGTAAGGAAAATAGCACTGTCTGTATGGGTGTGAGCATGCATGCCAAAAAAATACCGAACTAATTAAATATTTTTAATTAAGACAAATTGATAACTACTTAAGGAAATATAAAACTATAACATACAACAAAGGACAGTCTATTAAAGCTAATAAGGACCCCCCCCCAACCCCCTCCACATGTCACCCCCCGGATTATAAATAATTCAATGTATATACTCTGATGATTAACTTGTATGATGACTGTGTTATGCTGATAGTATATATGTGTACCATTATTGTGGACCCCGACTTAAACAAGTTCAAAAACGTATTGGGGTGTTACCATTTAGTGGTCAATTGTACGGAATATGTACTGTACTGCGCAATCTACTAATAAAAGTTTCAATCAATCAATCAATAAAAAAATACAGTGCATATCTTCCTGCAGAACCAGCGTCCTCTGCAGTGGATGTTTGTACTTGTTTGTTTTGTACACATTTCTGAGAGAGAAAAAAACACCCTGTTATGCAAACTGGGAACAAATAGCAATGTTGCAGAAGAAAGAGCTTTTCTACTGTAGTGGTGTTATTTTGACATTAAACTGGTCACTTTTGGACTGAGTCATTTTGAGGGAGTGTCACTGTCTCCACGACGCTGTCAAAACAACACATTCATGCATTATGGACATGTATGCATGTAAAGCACGTATATAAAAGGCCGTAAGTCAAAAATCAATAGGCTTTTAGAGCTTTTAACATCTGCCTCATCACTCTTGTCTGCAATCTTCTCCCTGTCCTTGGCCTGTAAGTGCCTTTCTCAACAGAAAAAGTACCTGCACATTGATTTGGTGGAGTTTTTTGTTGTTGTGGTGGGCTTTTTTTTTAGAAAGCACATAGCACTGTAGGGATACTGTCTGGATATTATATTTTTAGGGTTTCTTTTTTTAATATGTTTTTTTTTTTTTTTTGCATGACCATGCCTCTAGACCGCAACGATATTCATCTGAATTGTTTTGGGGGCCACATTTCCATAAAGCTAAGGATCGGGGGGCCGGACTTCCCCCTTCACTATTAGTCTTATTTTGTATATTCTGGAGAACCGGCGTCCTCTACAGTTATGTTATTTAGTTAAAAATACAGGAATGCTCGGCTGTTTTAAGAACCTTCCGCAAAAAAGCTAGTCAAAAATGATCTCTATGACAGCACTGTTTTTAAGAATCTGCTGCAGGTTTTTCGAGCTGAACTCACAGGTCGCCAGTTAAATAGTGCAAATGATGAACAAGAGAAGACCTAAATTGGAACCTTGAGGAACACTACCAGTATAAGTAAATAACAAATGACTACTGACTGTATCTGAAGAAAACAAGATAGAGCAATCACATTACAAAAAAATTGTAACGGCTGAAAAGGAAAGGACTTAAAGGGGTGCCTTGTGGAATGCCGTAGTTAAAGGGGAACATTATCACAATTTCAGAAGGGTTAAAACCATTAAAAATCAGTTCCCAGTGGCTTATTTTATTTTTCTAAGTTTTTTTCAAAATTTTACTCATCACGCAATATCCCTAAAAAAAGCTTCAAAGTGCCTGATTTTAACCATCGTTATATACACCCGTCCATTTTCCTGTGACGTCACACAGTGATGCCAACACAAACAAACATGGCGGTTAGAACAGCAAGGTATAGCGACATTAGCTCGGATTCAGACTCGGATTTCAGCGGCTTAAGCGATTCAACAGATTACGCATGTATTGAAACGGATGGTTGTAGTGTGGAGGCAGGTAGCGAAAACGAAATTGAAGAAGAAACTGAAGCTATTGAGCCATATCGGTTTGAACCGTATGCAAGCGAAACCGACGAAAACGACACGACAGCCAGCGACACGGGAGAAAGCGAGGACGAATTCGGCGATCGCCTTCTAACCAACGATTGGTATGTGTTTGTTTGGCATTAAATGAAACTAAAAACTATGAACTAGGTTTACAGCATATGAAATACATTTGGCAAAAACATGCACTTTGAGAGTGCAGACAGCCCAGTTTTCATCAATTAATATATTCTGTAGACATACCCTGATCCGCTCTCTTTTCCTGAAAGCTGGTCTGTCCAGTCCAGTTGGAAATGCATCTGCTTTGAGTGTCGCAGGATATCCACACATTCTTGCCATCTCTGTCGTAGCATAGCTTTCGTGGGTAAAGTGTGCGGAACAAACGTCCAATTTCTTGCCACTTTGGCATCTTTGGGCCACTGGTGGAACTTGAATCCGTCCCTGTTGGTGTTGTTACACCCTCCGACAACACACCGACGAGGCATGACGTCTCCAAGGTACGGAAAACAGTCGAAAAAACGGAAAATAACAGAGCTGATTTGACTCGGTGTTTTTAATGTGTTTGAGAAAATGGCGGATTGCTTCCCGATGTGACGTCACGTTGTAATAATAGAAAGGCGTTTAATTCGCCAAAATTCACCCATTTAGAGTTCGGAAATCGGTTAAAAAAATATATGGTCTTTTTTCTGCAACATCAAGGTATATATTGACGCTTACATAGGTCTGGTGATAATGTTCCCCTTTAAGTAAATCACAAGTTTGGACCCCAGTGTTCTATGTTTGCTAGAAAGGTTAAAATGTCAATACAAGGATCTGCCAATGTGTTTACAGTAGTCCCAAGTTATTCTATATAACAGAAGCACTCTAGTGCAGTAATTCTCAAACTGCGGTATGTGTACCACGAGTGGTGCGCGGGCTTCATCTAGCGGTACACCAAAGAATCACTTGATTTAAAGTACAGTGTTTTAGTTTTCTATATTCAAACACAGTGTTACTGTTCAAACTGTGTGTAATGTTAAAGTGGCCAAAAATATTAAATGTAGCATGCATCCATCTTCTTCCACTTATCAGAGGTCGGGTCGGGGGGCAACAGAGAAACCCAGTCTTCCCTCTCCCCAGCCACTTCATCCAGCTCTTATAGGGGGATCCCAAGGCGTTCCAAGGCCAGCCGAGAGACATAATCTCCCCAACATGTCCTTGGTCTTCCTCGTGGCCTCCTATCGGTCAGACGTGCCCTAAACACCTCCCCAGGGATGCAATCCTGAACAGATGTCAGAACCACCTCATCTGGCTCCTCTCGATATGGAGGAGCAGCGGCTTTACCCTATCTCTAAGGGAAAGCCCCGCCACCACACGGAAGAAACTCATTTCGGCCGTTTATACCCGTGATCTTGTCCTTTCGTCATAACCCACAGCTCATGACCGTAGGTGAGGACGGGAACGTAAATTGACCGGTAAATTGAGAGCTTTGCTTTCCGGCTCAGCTCTTTCTTCACCACGACGGATCGATGCAGGGTCTGCATCACCGCAGATGAAATTTACAGTTTTTGTTGAATAAATCCTTTAACCTTGTTTTCAATGATTACTTACAGTAGGCCTACTGCACGACTGTATCTTAATATTGGTCTTCATGGTGGTACTTGGAGAGCCAAGATTTTTCTGTGGTGTTAGGTACTTGGTGAAAAGAAGTTTGAGACCCACTGCTCTAGTGTTTTTAGGGATTTGCTGCTAATATGTTTGCCTCCCAAGTTTTGAACTGAATCTGGGGGAGTCATTCCCAGTTAAATAGCCCTTTTCTGTGCATTACAGACGGTGAAAGAGTGACTCCGTGCATATGTATCTGTTAACTAGATGTCTACACATCCATCTGTCTGTCAGTCTATCTGCTTGTCTCAATGACAGATACCATCTGTCTGCTCGCCACAGGGAGAGCTGTCTTGTCCTTTCCCTATTTGCCAACACAACAAATATCCTTCTGCAAGCAACTAGACAAACCACATGTTTTGGGAAGATAATATTTACAAAGAGGGACTGTTTGAAGAAGAAACTAATCACGGTTTTGATGTAAGACTGAACAACCTTAACAGAAGTGGCCATGTCCTATCAACAAGCACTGAAAGCCCAGATGAAAACGGTTCATAAAATCATGCAGTAAGATAAAGTTAATGTACTGTATATGTACTACAATGGGATACAGTAGCTTTGGATTTGCAGAACTTTTGATTTCCATTTCTTAGCCGCGAGCACATACCGGTAATGAAAATATAAACCCGCCGTGGCTGCTATTCTTTTGATGAGCACAAGCTTTGTCCTCAGGGTTATATTCAATATATTAATATGTAAAATATGTGTCGTAGGGGATGAGATTAATAGAAGTAAAAGTGTGACGCTGTGCACAAGTATCTACGGAAATAAAAGCTGTGTCAGACAAGTTCCAGGACATCTCCAGAGACCCTGCGGCCTTTGTGGTGCAAGAAGAGGCGAGAGTTTAGGCAGAATGACTCACGACTGCTTTACCATGAGAAGGCGCCTGATCACAATCAGAGATGGTTGGCGCCAGTGCTAAGAAACCGGAAGGTATCGGCTCCTCATTTTGGATCTGAAAAATTGCAGATTCATCCTCGTGAAACATGTGCTTGCAGGTGTAAAGCACATACCAAGCGTCTTTAAGTTTTGAAGAGAAACATTATCTAAAATTAATTGATTATTATCAACGTATTTTCCGGACTATAGAGCGCACTGGGATATAAGTCGCCATACTTGCCAACCTTGAGACCTCCGATTTCGGGAGGTGGGGTGTGGGGCAGTGGTTGGGGGTGTGGTTAAGAGGGGAGGAGTATATTGACAGCTAGAATTCACCAAGTCAAGTATTTCATACATATATATATATATATATATATATATATATATATATATATATATATATATATATATATATATATATATATACATATATATATATATATATATATATATATATACATACATTATATATATATATATATATATATATACATACATTATATATATATATATATATATATATATATATATATATATATATATATATATATATATATATATATATATATATATATATATGTATGTATGTATATATATATATATATATATATATATATATATACATCCTGAAAATATGCAAACAAACTGTGTTTAGATAATTGATACTTCAAACTTGCATAAATAAATATTAAGGAATATAACATAACTTGGCTTCTGAGAGTTTCAAAATGTAATGAATAAAATGCTAAAGTTGTTGATAAACTAGCAATTATTTTAATAATTAAATATGGTCATTTTAAATGAAATATTATGATAGTTTAAAATCAATTATTTCAAATATGTTTATTTTAATGTATAATTATATGGCTGGATGTAATAAGGAGTCACGAAGAAAAAAAATAATAATAATTTTGATGTTTTTAGCAAAATATAATAAAAACCCATTTGTTTTTTGTTTTTTTTAATTAATAAATATATTTATTTTTAGGTAAGATAAACATAATAATACAATTTATCTCTAGTCTGGATGATTTAGTTTTTGTCACCCGGTTGTCCTCCTGTCATAAAACAAGGCTGTCCTCACTCAGGTCCGCATGGAGCTGGAGGGGGCGTGGCTTCCAGCTCCGGCTGAAAATCGGGAGATTTTCGGGAGAATATTTGTCCCGGGAGGTTTTCGGGAGAGGCGCTGAATTTCGGGAGTCTCCCGGAAAATTCGGGAGGGTTGGCAAGTATGTAAGCCGCACCCCCAACATATTCAAAGAAAAATATTTTTCCATATGTTAGCTGCACAAGCTCTCCAATCAGATAAACAGACTCGATAACTCCACGATGACGTCTTGGTGAGTTTACTGAGGAATTTGTGAAACGGAAAAAATACAAAAATAATGCCGTTGTAATCATGGATGGGCTGAAACAAGCTACATGTAGCTAAGCTACGTTGCTTAACTACATTTTTCAGTAGCTTGGCTACTTTTTGAACGAGTAGCTTATCACGTAGCTTAGCTATTTTTGTACACATGTAGCTTGTAGCTTACATCAAAGCTGCAAGCTACAAAGAGAGAAAACGGGCTGCGAATCCAGGCCAAAAAAATATGGAGACAATACAACGACCTGGACGAATGAGAACATCCATACAGTACATACGGAGAAAATCTGTGATGATTGGTTGGTGTTCGTTCGTGTGATGAATCATAATTGGCTAAGGTAGGGTGAAACATTAAGAACTGGCCAATTAGAGGCAAGATAAGGCAGGTAATCAAAACAAGGACGCAAAATCATAACAGACACGCATTAATGTCACATGACGACGAGGGAGTCGGAAAAAGAGGGACGCTTTAAAAATTATATTTGACAATGGCAGAGATGCTCTCCAACAGATCAGATTTTTCTTGAGTGATTAAGACGACGTCCAGGAAACCCACAATAATGCGTGTCTTTGGCCATGTTTAGACACATGTAAGTGTTCAGAGAAGCATAACATAAAATGAATCTGCTTTCTTCGTGTAAGACTTCCAACACAAATTTAAGAACACACATTAAGGTGAGTTGAGTTCATGAACAGTTTTACTGCACATAACCATTACCAACTGTTCCCAAACAACACACGAGTCATTGTTTTTTTTTGTCAAGACTTAGATAGATGCTGTTTTTTACTGCAAGTAGACACAATGAATAACATTATAGGGTTGGGCCAAAAAAAAAAGGCAAACTAAAATAATTACATACAGTGTGGTGCGGGAACCCCTAGAGGTAAATCACAGCTAAATGACAGATAGTTAATAGTAATGGACCCTTATTGTGTCTATTTGTACACTCTCAGTTACATTAACATTGATATTATACATGTGGGCCCATAAATATAAATGCCGTTAAATGTAGCTTTGAT
>NC_084577.2:500000-502500 GCF_033978685.3 Nerophis lumbriciformis
ATATATATTGCAGCCACCTGCGATAACAATATATATCATGATATATAATTTAGCGTATACAATATAATAGAAGCATCTCAAAACGGGTTACAAAGGCTCCTAATTTAGCTGGTTACATATGCAGTAAAATATTGCATCATTTCCAATTGCTATATTTTCTCAAAACTATTATTAATCTACTATATTTTGTAACTTTCTGTATGTACAGTTCTGTTGAAACGCAATAAGCACTTATTCTTCCTTTGTTTCAACACTTTACATTCATTTTAGGCGATACTACAAATTTGGATATCGATCCAAAACCAAGCAGTCACAGGGACAGTATTGGTTCAAATGTTCAATATCATTGAATGATTCCATTTTTGATCATAATTATAATCTGACAAAAACACAGGATTGCAACAATATCAATTAAAGACTTCATTTATTCCTTACTATTGGCTCTGATTTAAATCCTTTGTTTTGTTGCCATTAAAGGGGAACTGCACATTTTTTGGAATTTTGACTATCATTCACAATCATTACGAAAGACATGTAATATTTAGAATGCCTTTCATAATGATATTTATAATGTCTTTCATAATGATTGTGAATGAGAGCAAAATTCCCCCAAAAAGTGCAGACTTTTGATCACCTTTAAAAAAACTTTTGAACTGTACTTTTTTAAGGAATTTTGCATATCACTCACAATCATTATGAAAGACATGCATTATTTAAAATTAATATAATTCTAAATACATGTCTTTCATAATGATTGTGAATGATATTCAACATTTTTTTTTTACATTTTTTTAAAAAAGTGATCAAAAGTCTGCTAACAATAGAGCAGTGGTTCTTAACCTGGGTTCAATCGAACCCTAGGGGTTCGGTGAGTCGGCCTCAGGGGTTCGGCAGAGCCTCCGCCACGTAGGTCAAGACACACCCGACTCATCGTGTAAACACAAACATCTCCCTGTCGGCGTATAATGGATACCCCCAAACAATGTTCCCTCTAATTTTCCATATGTGTGAACAAACGCAAAAACTCCTTGAGCATTCGGTGGAGCACATGTGAGCGACGTCAGACCTGCAGCACACCTGTCCCAAACCTAACTAAATAGCAAGTTAAATGTTTTATTATTATAATCAAATGAAAGCAGTCATTTCCATGATATTATTTTCTAATATAACTTACAATGACTATAACATATTGTTTTTCATGAGCTCTGTACTAGTATTATATGTCTGGGTGGGGGGTCCTACTTTGGAAATAATGTGTACCCCTTTCAGATATCGCATTTAGTTCCCACCAAAACATTCACATGTTGCACAATGAGATGTAAACATGGGATCATGTGTACATTCCTGTAACTGTCTGTTTGTAAAATATATCTTTATTAGTATTTCTTTAACGTAATAACATCATTTTATGATTACGGTTCGGGTTCGGTGAATGCGGATATGAAACTGGTGGGGTTCGGTACCTCCAACAAGGTTAAGAACCACTGCAATAGAGCTTATGGAAGCCGCTCTATTCTGCATATATAATACCCATAAAAAAACATCCAAACACCTCCATTAAAATTTTATATGCAATGTAGTAATGGGCACAATTATAATAACATTTAATATTTCCATATTTTGATCATTTTAAGCATAAACGGCGCATTAATTTCAAAAACGCATCATAACATTTGCTTTTTTTTTTTTTTATAAACATCACTGATTACTGCTCAGTGCAGACTTTATGAGAGACAACAAACATAATAAAACATCACTTACTGGACTTGATCTGCTGTCATTAGGATTCCGACTGTTAGGATGTTTAGATATTTCCATTTAGATGAAGAATGACTCAATACTCGCGAAGAAAAGGGAGGTGGAGCCAAGAGTTTTTTGTGTTGTTCTTGCCATGTTCTGGTCTAATTTGACTGTCAAAGTGTACCAACTTGTCGGAATATGTCCTCAGCCTTCTTCTATCCAGGTAAGAGGCATGATTTATGATCTACAATAAACTTCCAGGGAGCAGGGAAGCGAGGAAACAGCTTACCACTCGATAATGTAAAGATTACACACAAGCTTGTGATCAGGCCGGCGCTATAAATCTGCGTTATCGCTTATAATAATAACTATATCACTAACACCTGGTTAATATTCAAATCATGAAATGTAAATGGAGTATTGTTTTTTTTAATTGGACTTTATGGGCGGAATAGAGGACCTTGCAGACCTTTATTTACAAGTTAGAATGCTTTGTGTCTATACTTTTGTTTCCATCCAAGAGCATGCGGTTAGCGGTTAGCTTATAATCCTACAGTGTGTAGTGTAGCATGTTTAGCTCGTCCTCATCCTCCAGGGATGATACTTGTAAGAAACATAGTTTATTTGCTGCCATGGAGGCGAGGATTTCTGACTTAGAAGTGGTCTTTCACTGAGGAGGATTACATGTCATTACTAATAAAAGATAACTCTTCCAAAGAAAAATTAAATACACAATCTGATAGACAAACTTGATGAAGCT